>NW_027554505.1:0-183762 GCF_053574225.1 Canis aureus
GAATCGCTTTATTGTATGCTTGAAACTAATATAACACTGTATGTTAACTATAGTGGAATTTTTAAAATAAATAATTTTTTAAAGCTGCAACCTCCCTCCCCACATGAGTATCTCCCTATTATCATTACCTGATTAGTTTTTCTCCATACTATAAACATTTTACTTCTTTAATAGCCTACATTCCACTTCTTAAATTTTTTTAAAGATTTTATTTATTTATTCATGAGAGACACACACACAGAGAGGCAGAAAAACAGGAAGAGAGAGAAGCAGGCTCCATGCAGGAAGCCCAATGTGGGACTCAATCCCAGGACTCCAGGATCACACCCTGAGCCAAAGGCAGATGCTCAACTGCTGAGCCATCCAGGCGTCCCTCCACTTCTTAAATATAAACTCACCTAGGGCAAAGACTTTTTGTCATTTTGATCAGTGCTCATTCCTGGCATATAAAAAGTGCTCAATAAATATATGTTGAGTAAAAAAAAAAAATGTCCCAAAGAAGAAAAGTCCAGGACCAGATGGATTCACTGTGAATTTTACCAAACATTTAAATTAAGATTTAAAACCAATACTTATCAAATTCTCCATAAAATTAATAATGAAGGAACACTCTCAAACTCATTTTAGGAGGCTAGCATTATCCTGATAACAAAATCAGAAAAGAATGCTACTAGAAAGAAAAGAAAACTACAGGCCAATATCCTAATGATTATAGATGCAAAAATTCTCAACAAAGTACTAACAAAAAATTCAGTAGCCTATGGGGCGCCTGGGTGGCTCAGTCAGTTAAGCATCTGCCTTCAGCTTAGGTCATGATCTCAGGGTTCTGAGAGTGAGCCCTGCATCAGGCTCCTCTGCCCCTCACTTGGTTTGTGCTTTCTCTCTTACTCTCTCAAGTAAAATCTTTAAAAAAAATTCAGCGGCCTATCAAAAGAATCATTAGAAGGATAATTGACCATATTCAAGTGGGATTTATCCCTGGGTTGAAAGGATGGTTCAAAATATGGAAATCGATCAATGTGATACATCACATTAATAGAATGAAAGAAAAGAATCCTATGATCATCTCAATAGACACAGAAAAAGCATTTGACAAAATCCAACATTTATGAAAAAACAGTTAACAAATTAGGTAAGGAAATAACATACCTCAATATACTAAAAGCCATATATGCCAAGCCCATAGCTGATATCACACTCAATGGTGAAAGGTTGAAAGCTTTTCTTCCAAGATCAGCAACAAGATAAGGTGCCCACTCTCATCATTCCTATGCAATATAGAAATAAAAGTCCTAGCTAGAGCAATCAGTAACTAGCTAACTAAATAAATGCCATCAGAATTTTTTTTTTTAATGTATGGTCTCTGTTTGAAGATGATTTGTTTTTATATAAAGAAAATCCTAAAAACTCAACCAAAAGCCTGTTACACCAACCAACAAATGCAATAAAGTTACAGGACACAAAATCAGCATACAAAATTTAAAAGAATTTCTACATAGCAACAGCAGATTTTCTGAAAAGAAACTTATCCCATTTTGCAATTGCATCAAAAACAGTAACATACTTAGGAATAAGTTTAACTGAGAAAGTGAAAGATATGTACCCTGAAAACTAGAAGGCATTGATAAAAGCAATCCAGGAAGACACAAACTGTGGATTAAAAAAATTAATACTATTAAAATGTCAATACTACCAAAAGCCATCCATAGAGTCAATGAAATCCCTATCAAGATTCCAATGGCTTTTTTTTCCCCGAAGGAAACCGCTCCTAAAATTTATATGGAACCAAAAGAGATCTCAAATAGGCAAAGAAATCCCGAGAAAAAAAGAACAAAGCAGGAGGCATCAGTCTTCCTGATTTCCAGCCATACTATAAAGTTCTAGTTACCAAAACATTATGGTACTGGCACAAAAATGGATAAGGGATCAATAGAAAGAATAGAAACCCAAAAAATAGACCCAAACACATAAAGTCAACAAATATTTGACAGGGAAGACAAGAATACTGTATGAAGAAAGGACAATCTGTTCAATAAATGATGCTGGGGTAACTAAATATTCACATGTAAAAGAATGAAATTGGACCCATATCTTACACCACTTATAAATATTAACCAAAAATGGATTAAGACTTAAGTGTGAGACACGAAATTCCAAAAATAAAACATAGGACCAAATTTCCTTGACATGGGTCTTAGGGATCATTTTTTTGCTACAACATCTCATGCAAAAGCAACAAAGTCAAAAATAACTAATGTAGTATGACTACACTAAAAATCTTTTGCACTCTACAGAAACTATCCACAAAGTGAAAAGACTACCTACAAACTGGTAAAAAAGCATTTATAAACCATTTATCTTCTAAGGGATCACTATACAAAACATAACTCATGAAATTCAATAGCAAAAACCAAATAAGTCCATTAAGAAATGGCAAAGAGGGGCAGCCCGGGTGGCTCAGCGGTTTAGTGCCACCTTCGGTCCAGGGGGTGATCCTGGAGACCCGGGATCAAGTCCCACATCGGGCTCCCTGCGTGGAGCCTGCTTCTCCCTTTGCCTGTGTCTCTGCCTCTCTCTCTGTCTCTCTCACGAGTAAATAAATAATTAAAAAAAAAAAAGAAATGGCAAAGAACATGCATAGACATTTCTCCTAAGAAGATATATAAAGGGTCAACAAGCACATGGGAAAAGACATTCAACAGGGATGCCTGGGTGGCTCAGGGGTTAAGGGTCAGCCCTTGGCTCAGGGCATGATCCCAGGATCCTGGGAATCAGTCCCACATTAGGCTCCCTGCAGGGAGCCTGCTTCTGTCTCTGCCTCTGTGTGTCTCTTATGAATAAAAAAATAAAATCTTAAAAAAAAAGACATTCGACATCACTAGTCATTAGGGAAATGCAAATTAAAGCTACAATATCCCTTCACACCTGTTAGAATTGCTACTATGCAATTGATAAATTATCGAACCCTGCATCTGCAGCTAAGTATGTACTACATGTTGGCTAATTCAATTTAATTTTTTAAAAAAGAAAAAGGGTTGCCTACATGAAGCAAAAAAAGAAAAAGAGTGGGTTCTACCAAAAGAGAACAATTATTGGCATGGCTGTAGAGGAAAGGGAATCCTTGCTGATAGGATTGTAAATTCATGCATCCAAAATGGAAAACAGCATGGAGAATCCTAAAAAAAAAAAAAAAAAAAAGATCTAGTTAGGATCTAGCAATTCCACCTCTGAGAATATACTGAAGGAAACAAAAACACTAATGCAAAAAGATACCTGCACCCGCATTGTCACAGCAGCAGTATTTACAAAAGCCAAGACATGGAAACAACCTAAGTGTCCATCAGTAAGTTAATGAATAAAGAAGTAGTGGTATGCATACACAGATACACACTTCTCTTCTGAATAGCTCCTACAGTGTTTGGCTTTGTTAGCAGACAGCACAAGTCAGATACCACAAAACACAGCGTGTAGGAAGCTTCTCCTTTTGGTTCCAGTGCACTTATTGGTTTTCCTTTCCTTTCCTTTTCTTTTCTTTGTTTTTTTTTTTTTTTTTTTGGCTTGTTTGCTTTGGCCCTGTGACTGCTAGCAATTTAAAGCAACCCAGTTACAGTCCTCCTTCAGTGAGTTTTACAGGCATCCTGATGAATAAATTCTCCCTTTCCCTACCAGCTACTAACCAAATCTAGGTCACAATATCCCGGCAAATTTTTCTACCTTCCAATGGGTCCCAGTAACACACCCTCTCCAATAAAGTCTAAAACTCATTTTTTGGATGTGGGGCGGGTGCTCTCATCCAAAATGATGCCTCCCTTGGACTGTCTGTCTCAGAACTAGAAGTAGTAAGTTGCCCCTCACATCTGTCATTCCTCTCTTCCTATTGTTCTTTTGTTTCTCGTTGTACATAACTACTCTTTAAAATTACATAGTTATTCTTTTTATTACATTTTCCTTGTTCACATTTCTAGTGTGGTTTCTGTCTCCTGAATGGACACAAACTGTTAAGAAAGTCTATAAAATGAGGCTAGTAATAGTGACTCCTTAGATTGGTTTTCATGATTATAGGAGTTATATGGATAAAGTTCTTTTTTTGATAAGATTTCATTTATTTATTTATTCATGAGAGACATACAGAGAGAGAGGCAGGGACACAGGCAGAAGGAGAAGCAGGCTCCATGCAGGAAGCCCGATGGGGACTCGATCCCAGGACTCCAGGATCATGCCCTATGCCGAAGGCAGGCTCTAAACTGCTGAGCTACCCAGGCATCCCTAGATAAAGTTCTTAAACCATGTAGATTGGTAATAGTCTTTATCTATTCAGAGACAGGTTTACAACTGGTAATCCCTGTCAAAACTTTCAATAGGTAATTCTTGTAACAAAAACAAAAAAATTTAAGAAATTCCTGCTGAGAAATTATCTACCTTCTTCTTTTTAAAAAAAAAAATTGTCTACCTTCTAAAGAACACATTCTCCAATCCTTAGAGTTGTAACAACACCTTGTTTAGACCTCTATTCTAATTACAGTACAACCCTACTATATACAAACTATTTCTTACCCAAAGGACTCAGCTTCTTGAGGAAAATCATCACATTTTATTATTAACTGAATCTCTTGGTATAGTATAGATGCTCATGTAGGTTTGTGATGAGTCAGAGTACAGCTACCTTGCCAACATATCACAACCCAACAATGTCCCTGATTTTTCTCAAGTCTCTTTTTAAAAATATTTTATTTAGTCATGACAGAGAGAGATAGAGAAAGGCAGAGAGAGAGGAGGAAGGAGAAGCAGGCTCAATGTGGGGCTCGATCCCAGGACCCTGGGATCACGACCCAAGCCGAAGGCAGATGCCTAAACAACTGAACTACCCAGGCACCCTTTTTCTCATCGCTCTGATCTACATTCTGCATGGATTGCTGAAAGAGTCTTTCCAATAGTATGCTCCACCAAACTTCATAAAAATAACCATGCCCCTATATTATCTTGACTCAAAACTACTTGAGTTTCATTTCAGGTATCGGTAGATCAATAAAATCTGATATTCCTATAACCTTCCCTCTTGCCTGACTTAAAGATCTTCAACAGGAATTAAATAATTTTGCAAAACATTGTCCACCAACCCCATCCCCTCCTTTTCCTTAGTAATTTTCAAGGGACAGTAGGATAACTTTAGAGTCATATAAGTATAATGCAGAAAGAACGGATGCACTGCCTTCAGAAAGGAAAAACTTAAAAGAGACCTTCAAAGATTTGTAAACATACAACCAAGCGAGATCTATAGTTTTATGACCAACTTATTTATTGGTACACTATAGTTTGAAAGAATATTCTTCAGTATTATATAGTCTTCTGCCATTAATTTTACTTGAATGGCAATTGTTTAGAGTAAGAGCTAGCGTTCTTATATATACGAAAAAAAATAGTAAAGGAATTTTTATACTATACCCTTGTTCTTGTCTTTTGAGTTCTATCTTGCATTTATTTCAAATTCTACACTCCAACACAGCAAAACCAAAAGTTAAAGAGGTTTTCTTTTTTTGCTACTGTTTTAAAGCTAATCTGGTTTGCTTTCAACTGCAAGTCATTTTAGTTTTATAAAGGTCTCCATTCTGGCTGACTTCATTAAATATTCACTTGAGTAGTGTGCACTTTACATTCAGAGAGTAAATATGACAGTATTCCCCTCTTGTCTCTGGTTTTGTTCTCTGTGGTTTCACAGTTACCCAAGGTCAACCGCACTGCAGGAAGCAGATGATCTTTTTTCCGATGTATGGTCAAAAGGTCAATAGTAGGTTGCCTTTTGTTTTGTTGATTGTTTCCTTTGCTGTGCAAAACCTTTTTATTTTCGTATAGTCCCAATACTTTATTTTTCCTTTTATCTCCCTTGTCTCAGAAGACATATCTAGAAAAATGTTTTGGCTTATGTCAGAGACGTAAGAAAGCCTGTGCTCGTTTCTAGGATTTTTATGGTTTCAGGTCTCACATTTATGTCTTTAATTCATTTTGAGTTTATTTTTATGTATGGTATAAGAAAGTGGTCCAGTTTCATTTGTTTACATGTCGCTGACCAATTTTCCCAGTTTCCTTTGTTGAAGAGACTGTCTTTTTCCAACTGGATACTCTTGCCTCTTTTATTGAAGATTAATTGATCACATAGTTGTAGGTTTATTTCTGCGTTTTCTATTGGTCATTGGTCATTGCGTCTATTTTTGTGCCAGTACCATACGGTTTTGACTCCTACAGCTTTGTAATAGAACTTGAAGTCCAGAATTGTGATACTTTCAGCTTTTGTTTTAAAAATTGCTTTGACCATTTGGAGTCTTTTGTGGTTCCATATATATTTTATAATTTTTTTTTATTTCTATGAAAAACGCTCTTGGCATTTTCATAGGGACTGTATTAAATCTGTAGATTGTTGTGGATAGTATAGATATTTCAACAAAATTTGTTCTTCCAATCCATGGGCAAAGAATTTTTTTCCCTTTATTTGTGTTGTATTCAATTTCTTTCACCAGTGTTTTATAGTTTTGAGAGGGACAGGTCCTTCAACTGTTTGGTTAAGCTTATTCCCTGGTATCTTATTATATTAGGTGCAATCTATTGAATGGGAGAAGATATTTGTAAATGGTTTATCTAAAAAAGTTTTAATATTCCTTTCTGATATTTCCTACCCATTTTTTCTCCCTTCCCTTCTATTCCCTTTCACTATTATTTATATTCCCCCAAATGAATGAGACAGTATAATGTTTGTCCTTCTCCGACTGACTTATTTCACTCAGCATAATACCCTCCAGTTCCATCCACGTTGAAGCAAATGGTGGGTATTGGTCATTTCTAATGGCTGAGCAATATTCCATTGTATACATAAACCACATCTGCTTTATCCATTCATCTTTCGATGGACACCGAGGCTCCTTCCACAGTTTGACTATTGTGGACATTGCCGCTAGAAACATCGGGGTGCAGGTGTCCCGGCGTTTCATTGCATCTGTATCTTTGGGGTAAATCCCCAGCATTGCAATTGCTGGGTCGTAGGGCAGGTCTATTTTTAACTCTTTGAGGAACCTCCACACAGTTTTCCAGAGTGGCTGCACCAGTTCACATTCCCACCAACAGTGCAAGAGGGTTCCCTTTCCTCCGCATCCTCTCCAACATTTGTGGTTTTCTGTCTTGTTAATTTTCCCCATTCTCACTGGTGTGAGGTGGTATCTCATTGTGGTTTTGATTTGTATTTTCCTGATGGCAAGTGATGCAGAGCATTTTCTCATGTGCATGTTGGCCATGTCTAGGTCTTCCTCTGTGAGATTTCTGTTCATGTCTTTTGCCCATTTCATGATTGGATTGTTTGTTTCTTTGCTGTTGAGTTGAGTATGTTCTTTATAGATCTTGTAAACTAGCCCTTTATCTGATAGTCATTCGCAAATATCTTCTCCCATTCTGTAGGTTGTCTTTTAGTTTTGTTGACTGTATCCTTTGCTGTGCAAAAGCTTCTTATCTTGATGAAGTCCCAAGAGTTCATTGGTCTTGATTGCAACCACTTAACAGCCATTTTAGTGTGAAAGTAACCATTGATGATGTGTAAACAAGTGGATACGGCTAGGTCCCAATAAAACATTATTTACTTAAACTGGTGGTTGGCCAGATTTGTTCGTAAGATTATAGTAGAGTCTATTTCCTTCTAGAGTTACTTTGCCCCATACTAAAGTGTACCTTTCTGGAGTTCCTACTGAATACCCTGTGTATTCACCAATCACTCTCTCTCTACTCTGGCTGGTAGAAATTCACATATATATGGCCCTCTGTGGATTCTGGCAGTTTTTCAGTTTATAGCTCCTAGTTATTGCTGTCTTAGAAGTTTGTTTTCTATCTATCCTTTGGGATTTTACCTACAAATATAAAAGCTAGATTCCAAGACTTAAGCATATCTCTTGATCTTCTTCTCTGTCTAGCTCCCTTTCCTCCACCACCCAGTATTGAAAATTCTAGATGTTCCAAACTCTGTCTACTCCTATGTGTAAGCCCATTTTCTGGTAGGCTGACCTTTAGGAGTTATAGTTCATAAGTGCCTCCATGCAGAAATCTAGGGGTGATCATAGGGTGTGCCTTTTTTCACACACTCCTGTGTTTCCTTATGTTCAATATCTGAAAACACTTGTTTTATGTATTTTGCCCAAGTTTCTAGTTGTTTGTTGCTGAAGAATAATTTCATACTTTTTTTTTTTTACTGTTTCTTACTGTGTTTAAATTGGGCACAAATTACTTAATCTTGATATTCTAATTGTCTCTGATTTGACCAGTAAGTTTCTCTAAAAGCTGGCTCCTGGGATCCCTGGGTGGCGCAGCGGTTTGGCGCCTGCCTTTGGCCCAGGGCGCGATCCTGGAGACCCGGGATCGAATCCCACGTCGGGCTCCCGGTGCATGGAGCCTGCTTCTCCCTCTGCCTGTGTCTCTGCCTCTCTCTCTCTCTCTCTCTCTCTGACTATCATAAATAAATAAAAATTTTAAAAAAATTGATTAAAAAAAAAAAGCTGGCTCCTTAAACCTTTCATCCTAATGCTATAATTTTTTGAGCACTTTATTATTTTCTGGTATAGAAACAAATCTAGGCTCATTTTGAATTTTTTTGTTTTTAGTTCTAAACAGACCATTTTCTCAAGGGGACCTGGCTCATTTTAAAGTGAAATAGTATTTAAATAGAGGTTGGGATAGAGGAGTGACATTTAATTATGTTAAAATATCACATGGCTATCTTTTGTTTAATGGACCATAAAGGGTCAAAGGAGATCAGAAAGGAAAGCATTGTAATAAAGTCACACAAAATGATAGTCACTTAGACCAAAATAGTAATGGTGAAAAATTGTATATGAGTTATGAGATAAAAAGTTGTACACACACACTACTGGGGCCAATACTTAGTTAGAAGGTGGGCCTCTATTCAAAATTTGGTTTGGATGTTAAGACTGACAATACCAGTGGCACCTGGACGGCTCAGTCAGTTAAACATCTGCCTTCAGTTCAGGTTATGATCCTAGGGTCCTGGGATCAAGCCCCATGTTTGGCTCCCTGCTCAGCAGGAGAGTCTGCTTCTCCCCCTCTCTCTGCCACTCTCCTGCTTGTGCGCTTTCAATCAAATAGAAAAAAAAAAAACTACTTTCAGACATGCCTTGGAGCTACCCTTATGTCACAGAAAGCCTCATTATGTGAGTAATAGACACTTTCAATCCTTTTTAAGAGACCAAGGAAAAGAAACTGACTTAGAGTTTTATGGTATTTGGAAGATGGGTCTGGGGTGAGAATTTCTGTGCATTGATAAGGGCATACTTGGTGTGAACCTCCTGCCAATAAGGGAAGCACCTGGACTATCTTATTAGGTTTTCAGATGTGGAACACAAAGGAAGAGCTGTCAGCAATCAAGTCTAACATCAAGAAGTAGAGTCAGACTCTATTACACAGAGCTCCTTACAAGATTTGTTTTGCCTCTGAGTAACTGGTGTTGTAGAGTTGCCATAGACACAGTTGAAGAAAGCTGTTAACTTGAAAAAAATTTGGAGGGGAAGAATCAGAGTTTGCATTTCAGCATGTTAAGCTTCAGATTCAGTCTCTAAGATTTATTTGCATTGGAGATTTTTTACTTTCATAATTTGTTCTTTTTTACAAAAAAAAAAAAAAAAACCCTGCCCACTAAGAAGGTCTCTGCCTAATGTAAATAAAATATTTTTACTAAAAATCAAAGTTACATAATTTCATAGAAGCTTTAATCCCAGAATCACTTAAAGATATACATCCTCCCTTAGTAGCTGATTTCTTTGGACAAAACAACAGACATGGAAAATAATTTGGAAATAGGTAAATAACATTAGTCGATAATTTTGATTATTGCTTGATATTTAGCAAAAAGGTGTTTTATGGGTAGGATACATGATAGCAGTAAAATTGTCTTTATTAATGTGAAGGGTTTTCTGTTCAAAATTAATATTATGTAATATTTAAATTATTGTCTTTTTAAATTATGTAGCTATTATGTTTTAGAACTTAAAAATTATGATTATTCCAAAATACGAGCTGTATTGATTCTGTAATATATTGGGATTTGTAATGTGATTCCATTTAGAAACATGTTCAAATTATTTTCTTATTTGCTTTAAAAGGATTAAATATAAGCTTGATTCAGTCTCTTTGGAGAAAAGTATCTCAAGAACCAGTTTTGTTTTTACTCCCCAAATAAACTGGAATTGACAGAATCAATACAAATGCCTACTTGTGTAAAATTAAATGATCTAGTAATTTCACAGGTTTTCAACAGTCCCATGAGAAATAATTCATCTGATGGTCAACACCACCATTTCTCTTCCTTGGTGGTCTCGTCTTGTGATAGTTGACCTGGATCACTGCTCTTCTTTTCAAGTCAATAGATTTAAAAAATAGTTCAGAAGATAATAGACCTGGGTGCAAATTGTACCTCTGCTATCAAAAAATCATCAAGTCATTTAACATCTATAATCCTCATTTATCTTTCATCTATGAATGGAGGTTAATGTAAATGATCTCCATTTCTAGGTAGCTCAGGAATGCTTTAATGTTCTGATTCTGAGTCAAGCTCTGTGATTGAAACATTAAAGGTCTTTTGCCTTACCCCCAATCTGCTAAAACTGAACTGGGCAGCTAAATAAAAATAGTTTAATCCCACGCTGCAAGAAAAGAAAATGTTAGCAATTAACCCAGATAAGAAAGTTTTGTTAGAGGCAGAATGCATGGTTGAAACTTATTTTCAAAAGCTTTGCAAGTGTAAAGGGCATTTAATTAGGCAATTTTGAACAAGCAGTCCAGAAACAGCTTAACACACAAAATGGCTAGAAGCTTCCAGAACACTAGTCTTCTCCCCCAGTGGTTTCTACGTGACATCACATCCATCTCCTCCCACTTCTTCCCTCTTAGCCTTCTATTTTCTAAAATGTGGGACTGACAGAGGACATGAAAGCTTCTTTGTAAAATCTTTGAAGATTTTAATCAGCAGGAGATTTTAGCTTCCAGAACACCTTCCCAACTTACTTCTCAGCTCTAATCCACACCAATCCTCAGCCACCAGACAACCCCAGGCCATAGAAGCTCAAGTAGAAGTAAAATAGGGAGGCATTATTGGTTCCTCTACCTACCAGATAGGAAAGACAGGAAGGAAGAAAGTCTCAGATACCATAGTGTCACAGAGCCTGGGAAGTGGATATTCCAAGATGGATCTTCAAATGACTTTTTCTACTAAAATATTGTTACCCTGGTGCTATGCCCTATTGTAATATTAGAGCAGGATAACAATTATACCCTAAATGTGAATATGGAACTGCTTTGTCATATCCAGAGCACTGTATTTCACTTCTCCGTTTATTTGACTCATATTTTTTAGTCACCTACTAATGGCCAGGCACTGTTCTAGATGCTGAGAATATCAACAGTAGTCTCTTCAATGAGCTTAGCTAATTAAGCCAAGTCTCATAGCTGAGAAGTATCAACACCAGGATTCAAACTCAGGTCTTCAAAAACATTGCCCTTTATTTTAAGCTTTGTGGGAAAAAATATTTATTGTTGACATTGCTATGTAGGCAAATTGGTTCTAAAATTCTAAATGATTGACAGATATATGTGCATTTTGAAAGAAAAAATCTGTTAGAAAGTTGAATATTACTTATATATTCATACCCCTGCTTTTGAAGAAGTACCATGTATCTATTTGGTTTCTGATAAATCTTGAAATGTGTGGGTGGTAATGGAATAGACTTCCAAATACAACATAATACATAAGCTCTGAGTACCCTAAAGATTTTGTTTCAGGATAAAAAATTGAAAGCCTCACTTTGGCTTTCAGATCTAATTTATATCCTTGAACTTACAGGAAATGCTGTATTTGAGGAGACTTGGGATACTTTCCTAAATCAGTAAAATGATACTTGATTTTTTTTTTTTCATTTTGAGTAATCCTCGTGAGTGATCTATTGGGCAAAACCCTGGAGGGGACCAGGAGAGAAGGATAGGAGTCAGATAACTCACATTCTAAGAACACCATGTTTCTTTATGTGTTAAAGTGAATCTACTCTTACTAGCTTTTAAGCTAAGTAAGGATGTCATGTAGCTTCAGATGTGTTGGTAGTATTTCCTCATCTTCATTTGTTTTCTGTCTTCTAGGTATCTGTCCCCCTGGCTTTCGAGAATGTCAGAACGGCAAATGTTATAAACCAGAGCAAAGCTGTAATTTTGTAGATGACTGTGGAGATGAGACTGATGAAAATGAATGTGGTACCTCCTGTACTTTTGAGAGAGGCTGGTGTGGCTGGCAAAACTCCTTGGTTGAAAACTTTGATTGGGCTTTGGGAGTTGGCTCTAATCAAACCCTAAGACCTCCCAAAGACCACACACTTGGAAACAAAAAAGGTAGGTTATGAGTCTTTTACAGCATCTCTAGAGAGATTACTCTGGTACCATGGCAAGCGAGGCAAACATTTGGTGAGCGTATTTGTCTCCTGGGGCTGCCATCACAAAGTACCAGAGATGTAAGCCACAGGCATTGTTGCACAGTTCTGGAAGCTAGAAGTGTGCGATTAAGGTGTCAGCACAACTGGTTCCTTTTGAGGGCTGTGAGGGGAAATCACCAATTCTTTGCTTCTCTCTTAGCTGCTGTAGACTCACACGTTACTTGGCTTGTAGGTGGCATTCTCATGTGTCTTTACATTGTCTTCCCTCTGTGCACGTCTGTCTCTGTGTCTGAATTTATCCTTTTCATTACGACACATTCTTAGTATGGATTGAGGCCTGCCCTGATGACTTCATTCTAATTTGGTCATCCATAAAGGGCCTATTTTGAAATAAGATCACGTTCACAGGGGAATGGAATTGGGACTCCATCATCTTTGGGGGAGTGGGGGATGCGGGGATGCAATTCGACACATAACGGGGGAGTTACCAAATTTTAATATCATTCTAATAATTGTAGATAGATGATAATTTATGCTGCCATCGGGCACTTTTCCTAAATGGCATAATTTATAATTAATAACCCAAAATTCTATCACTCATGTGATCATTCATATGTCATATAGTTTTTCAGATTCTCAAATTTCTCATCTGCAAATGGAAAGAATCAAGTTTTCCCTGTGTCCCAAACAAGGATTAGAGAAATGGGATGATATGTGTGAAGGAAGGTAGTTGGGAAGCTGCAGAGGTGCTGTGCTGATGTGACTGTAAGGTCACACATGTCAGAAGTGTTGGGAATGCCTCAGTTTTGCCATGAGTAAATGAGGTCAAGTCTCAGACTCAATGGTCAAGGGATGTCAGTAAAGAAGGGACCTCGAATTCCTGGAAGCTATAGAATAGGAAAGATGGTGTCTAAGTGTGGAAACTCCATGGGCTTATGATGAAACAGAGCCCTCCAGGAGCCCAAACTAACCACACCAGAGAAAGAAAGGTCTGAGCCCCGTGCAAACACTCAGCTCTATGTACATAAAAGTATTTGGATACACAAATGTAAAACTCAATATCTTTAAGATGTATTTATTTATTCATGAGAGACACAGAGCAAGAGAGAGACAGAGGCAGAAGCAGAGGGAGAAGCAGGCTCCCTGCAGGTAGCCCAATACGGGACTCCATCCCCATAAGCCAAAGGCAGACACTCAACCGCTGAGCCACCCAGGCATCCCAAAACTCAATATCCTCCATGGTACATAATAAGATTCTCAGCATTTTACTTGTGCATTCCGTAGGTGACTGAATTTGTGAAAGTACACCATAATTCCTTTATATATTTTTTTGTAAATAGTATCTTTGCATTGTTTTACAAGTGGGTAGTTTAGGGGGTCCATGAAATGATTTCTATAACCATTTTGTTGATTCAGTGGCATAAATATCCTGTCACATCGGTTAATCTGCATTCTGTGAAGTACTTTGCTCAAAGCACAGACAGTTGGAAATTGTTCTGTCAGTGAGCTAGAAGCAAGGCTATTGGGTTTTCTTTCTGTTTCAAATGGAAATGCCTTTGGCAGCTCATAGCCTATGAAATATACTTAAAAACCCTAAGTAAGATGGAGGAGCTAAAATGATCCCCTCATTCTTGTTCGTGCCCTGTCTGAATGCCGTCCTTGTTCCTAGGACACTTCTTGTATCTGGAGGCTACTCCATTGGGTCTTCGGGGTGAAGAAGCACACCTCAAGAGTGCTGTGTGGCAAGAATCCAGCACTGCCCGCACCCTAAGCTTCTGGTATTTCCTATCTGCAAAAGCCACGGGGTCCATTCAGTCCTCATTAAGGTAGGATCTTTGCCTGTGATTCCTCTGGGCTTATCAAAGTGCCCTACAGGCCGTCCATGGCCAAAGGGAGTTTTTACAGTTCTGCTACCTTGGCCAGAAGAAGCTTCCTTTCATCTGGGATGGGAGCTTCTACTTGTGGTTCACATGTTCTGTGGGGGTTGATAAGCAGGGCATGGGAACTCAACATGTTGAGCTCAACATCATACCCTGTGATTATGACTGAATCCCAGAGACTCCTTTTATGATAACATGTAGTCTAAGACTCATAAATTTCTTCTTGCTGTTTTGACGTTTCCTTCCCTATCCTTCTCAGAAAAAAAAAAAAGATTATTTGTACATCTGAAGGGAGAGTGACTTTCCATTTTAACTTCTGTTTGAGCAATCATTAAGGGAACTAATATTAGACATTTTGGTTCTAACCACACCATGCAAAGGACCGAACTGCTCCGGAGAATGATCAAGGTGTGATTACATTGAACTGCTTATTAACTATGACACAACAATGCATTTTCTTAGTGATGATTCATTGGATGTTTCTGTCAGGGCTTTTATTTAGTATAACAAAGTGACAGTGTTCAGGGAGCAAAATAACAACGTATATATTAATATTAATAAGACCTGATTCATATACCTTTACTCTTTGGCAAGTTAAAACAGCAGCAAAAACGAGATGAGTGTGCATGCACGTGTGTGTGTGTGTGTGTGTGTTCATTTGAGAAATTTAGTTAGAATTCTGAGAGAGCTGGCTTTAAAAACATGCTCTAGAGGCCACTGCTGTTTTATCACACATGAGCTTTGCTGAAGTACCCTAGCACTGTTGGAGAACGCCTGACTAGAATACCGAAGGGCTCTCTTTCGGAATAGGTGATGGCTGAATAGTCTGCATTTTATCCAAAAACCGAGTTAACTGTATATTTTAGGGTTATTCGATAATCAGAAATGCCTACCTAATAAAACACGTGCAGCAAATACCACTGTGATTTATGCTTGCATATAAATGTAGGAGCTTAAATATAATGTTTAAAGTTTGCACAAGAGTGTTCTGCAAGTACATTGCCGCATGTGACACCTGGCTACACAGGGAAGGATTTCTCAGGTGAAAGATTTTGCTCTGCCTTGTGGACTTTGCTTTAGTATTTGTTTCCCTCACATTCACCTTAGTCTCTCTTCTATCATAGTAACAAACTTTATATTACTAATAAAATGTATAATTAAACTATTGTGAGAGAGAAGTCTTCCTGTCAAGTCATGTTGAACTCCTATGATTCCTCCGATTGATTCCTATAGATATTTAACAGTATTTTTAAAAAACTATCTTTCTGCTATGTTTTTTTAAAACCCAGTAACACTTTTTTTAAGAAAAAAAAAACATGATTATCTTCATTTAGTGATATTTATTGCAAAAGAGAAATCTTTCATCGTGTATGTTATATTCAGGAATTTTAGAGCAATCGTTTTATTTTGGTAATTAATATAATACATATTTTTGATCATCATTACAAAGTACTTCTTAGGCTTCTCTCTTTGTGGAACCATGCTGGATTTTAACCTGCTCATTAATTTGAAAGCATCCTAGCCAGATGGCAGACATGATAGGAGCAAGAATTCTGCCCTCTATTTATTTATTTCTTTACTTCTTGTCTTTTGAAATGGTCTCAATTTATGCAGGTGTTGCCTCTGGCTCAGTCTCCTCTGTCTCTTCTCAGGAATATCTCCTTCTGTGTTTCCCTCTTTTGCCTCCATACCAAACCCAACACAATCTGGTAGATTGAGCTTTTTGCAAAACTTTCCTTGACCAATTTTGCCCACCATGATTACTCCTCAGAATAATAAGCTGTGTCCTTCACAGCTCCAAAAAATTCTTCTTTTTCACTAAATGTTCAATTATACTTATTCTGTTTCAACAGGCAGGTCATAAAATCTTGAGAGCAAGACCTTGAAATTTTAGGCTTTTTGTCCTTCTGGGCTCTTCAGAGAAGGGCCTGCAGAAGAGGAGTGGTGCTAGGCCAAAGCACCTCTTTTGGGGACAGTCCTTGTGAAGGAGTGACTGTTATGGTTTACCTGCACAAAAGTAAAATCTAGTCTGGGAAGAGAGGGTAGTTCAAGATGATGGTGTAGGAATACCCTAAATGCAACTCTTTCCTTAGACACAACAAATTTCTAGCTATACATGTAATAATTTTCCTCTGTAAACAAACAAGGAAAGCCCCCTCCCCCCATGAGAACTAGATGACTAGCCTTTCCACAGTAAGAGACAAAAAAGACACTTTGCAAAGGATAGGAGAGGAAGAGACATGGCCTCCCTGGGCCCTGTCCCGGATGCAATAATCCCACAATAGGGACCAAAAGAATCATAGAACTATAAGGAACATATATCCCACTCTAAAAGGGCTCATCTGCAAATGCATTCACATGGAGATCTAGCACAAGAGGAATAGACTTGAAAGCACCTAAACCATGAGAAGGGAGATGCACTAATTTTAAAATGACTGCCAGAGGGTCAGGAATCTGTGAGGACATTATCCAGGGATGGAAGTGCTGGTGTGTCCATTTTTGCCACTCATCCTAACTTCCTGACGATAGAACAAATGTGTGCCATCTTTGGTGCCCTCCCTCTAGCTAACACATGAAGGTCATGGTCTGCTCTCCCTGCCACATAACGAGGCTGGGGGAGCTCCCCACATTTCATTCACTCTGTGCATTATCGGAGCTGCATCAAGACCAGGTGAGTGACAGAGCCCGTCTCCCTCATGTAGCAGCCAAGCCACAAGCAGGTCAGATGAGCACCCTGAACTCTACCTATCTGGTGCATAAATGGAGTGGGCAAGTGGTGGGAGCCCTGATCTCCCTGCACAGCAACTGTGGCTCTATCAGAGCCAGCAGACTTACTCAAACCATACTGCAGATGCCCATAGAGTGCCTGGTTCTGGTGGCCAGGGGAGGTTGTGCTTCTGGCTCACATGGAAAAACTCCTACATAAGACTACTCTCTCAAGATGAAGGAAGGTAGCCATTTCACCCAATACATACAGAGAAACAGAGAGAGGCAAAATGAGGAGACAGAGGAATATATCCAAACAGCAAGGAAACTCCTCAGAGAAAGACCTTAATGAAACTGAGATAAGCAACACACTTAATAAAGAATTCATAGTAATGGCCATAAAGAGGCTCACAGATCTCAGGAGAAGAATGGATGAACACAGCAAGAACTTCTGCAGGGAGTTAGGAACTAGATGAAAATACCAAAGAGAAGTTAAATCTGAACTGAGAAACGCACTGTAGGGGTTCAACAGCAGAACGGATGGAATAGAAACGTGAATCAGTAAAACAGAAGCAAATCCATGGAAAACACCCAATCACAGCAGGAAAATGAAAGCAAAAAAGAGTTTTTAAAAAGACAAAATGCCTTAAGGGACCACTGGGACAGTATCAAGCAGAATAACATTTTCATTATAGGAGTCACGGGAGGAGAGAGAGAGAAAGGGCCAGGAAAATTCTCAAAGAAATAATGGCAGAAAACTTACCTAATTCAGGGAAGGGAATAAATATTCAAGTCCAGAAAGCCCAGAGAGTTTCAAATAAGGTGAATCCAGTGATGCCTGGGTGGCTCAGTTGGATGAGTGAGCAGCTCTTGGTTTTGTCTCAGGTCGTGATCTTGTGGGTTATAGGATTGAGCCCTCACGTTGGGCTCCGCACTCAGTGGGCGGGTTGCTTGAAGATTCTTTCCCTCTCACCTTCCTCCTGCTCTCTTTCTCTCTCTCTCTCTCTCCCCCCATAAATAAATAAATAAATCTTTTTAAAAAAGAGAAAAGATGAATCCAAAGAGAAACACACCAAGGAACACTATAATTAAAATAGTAAAAATTAATAATAAAGAGAAGATACTGAAAGCAAGAGAAAAGCAACACGCTGTATAAAAGGGAGCCATTATAACTCTATCAGAAGGTTTCTCAGCAGGAAATTTATAGGTCAGAAGGGCATGCATGGCATAATATATTCAAAGTTCTGAAAGGGAAGAACTCCCAACCAAGAATTCTCTACCTGGCAAGTCTCTCATTCAGAATTGAAGAAGAGATTAAGAGTTTTCCAGGAAGCAGAAGCTAAAGGAGTTCATCACCACTGAACCCAACCATACAAAAAATGTAAAGAATGCTTTTCTAAGCTAAAAAGAAAAGGTACTAATTACTAGTAAGAAAACTAAAGAAAAAAATGAGAGAAAACTAAGAAAACAAATGAGAGTTAAAAATCTAACCGGAAGGACAAGTAACCAAGGTAGTGAGTGGATCAACAACTTATAAAACAAATATGAAGGGTAAAAGACAAAGGTAGTACAATAAAACTACCGCAATGAGTTAAGGGATAAATAAAATAAAAAATATGTTAAATGTGTTATCAACAATATAAAAATGCAGAAGAGAGGAGTACAAGTATAAAACTTTGGGATACGTTCAAAATTAACTTACTGTCAACTTAAAGGAGACAGTTATATACATGTTATATGTGAACCAGACCATAACCACAAAGAAGAAAGCTTATAGTTAAGAACACAAAAGTAAAAGACAAAGCAATCTAAATATAAAGAAAACAAACACGAAGTAACAAACCAAGAAAGGAACAGAGAAGGACAACAATAACAGTGAGGAAACAATTAACAAGATGACAGTAAGTACATATCTAGAAATAGTGACTTTAAGTGTAAGGGAACTATCCTTCAATCAAAAGACATGGGATGGCTAAATGGATAAGGAAAACAAGACTCTTCTATAGGCTGCCTTATCCAAACCTCAATGAGGTATCACCTCACACCTATCAGAATGGCTATTATCAAAAACACAAGACATAAGTGTTGGTGAGGATGTGGGAACCCTCCTACACTGTTGGTGGGAATGCAAACTGGTTCAGCCACTGTGGAAATCTGTATAAAATTTTCCTCAAAAATTTTTCAAAAATAGAACTACCGTGTGATCCAGCAATTCCACTTATGGGTATTTATACAAAGAAAACAAAAACACTAATTGGAAAATATATATGCATGCCTGTGTTTCCTGCAGCATTATTTAATATAGCCAAGTCATGGAAGTAACCCTAAGTGTCCATTGAGATAAATGTTAAAGAAGATGTGATATACAAAATAATATTGTTCAACTGTAAAAAAAAAAAAGAATGAAATCTTACCATTTGCAACAACACAGATACACTTTAAAGGCATTGTGTTAAGTGAGTAAATCAGAAAAAGACAACTACCATATGCTTTCACTTATGTGTAGAATCTAAAAAAAAAAGCAAACAAACAAAACAGAAAGATACAGACGACAAACTAGTGGTTGCCAGAGGGGAGGGGGTCAGGGGACAGTTGGAATAGGTAAAGGGGATTAAGAGTTACAAACTTCCAGTTATAAAATAAGTAATTTATGGGCATGCAATGTACAGTCTATGGAATATAGTCAATAACATTGCAATAATTTTTTATACTAACAGGTAGTAACCAGACCTCTCCAGGCGATCATTTCATAATATGCAAAAATATTGAATCGCTATGCTATACACCCGAGACTAATATAATATTCCACGTCAATTATAATTCAATAAAAAGTCTGATCTGAAAAATTTGTATTCTGAGATACATACATGCAATCAGATGCAAAAGCTATGCAACCATTGAGCAATAATTCAATATCAATGTTGTTGGAAAGGGTAGTTCTGATTATACATCACAACCACAGTAGTGGATGCATTCATTGAACATCAAATATTTAACATTTATTGAACATAATACTTAATACTATTTTATGTAATTAATTCTTAGCACAACCCTCTGAGTTAAAATGCAAGTTCCATTTTACTGAAGGATGGGTAAAGGGAGCTTCATAGAAACGTCTACCTAACTAGTCACTGACAGGCTGGGACTTTGAATCTAGGTATATTTACATCCAAAACTTACATTTTTACCCTCACCTTTATTCCCGAGAGTTTTTCACTGATACTAATGAGTTCTGCTTTTATAATGAAACACAGATTCTGTTTTAGAGAGATCTATTTTCATTGGCTCAAATCATGGAATAATTTTCTTTTTTAAGAAAACAAAATGAGTAATAGTTCCTAGCATGCATATTTGTGACTCTTAAACTACTCTTGTATTAAAGGAGTTAATTTAGGGAAGTATCAGGATAGCAAAACTATTTGTTTAGGAAACATTTAGTAAAGAGCTGTACAATTTTCCATATTCTATATATTATATTTTTATTCTATATTGCTTGCCTACAGTCACATGAGAATTAATTTTCACTAAAGTGATGTATCTGGAACAAATGTAATCTTTTTTGTCTTAAGGTGATGAGTGAATTACGCAAAAAAGTATGGAAAAAAGTATTTCATTGAGAAATTATTTTTTTCTTTCCTTTGAATTTCCTTTAGTTATATATGTAGAAACACACAAAATAAAATGAAGTGACTTTTTTAAGAGAAATAACTTTTTAAAACATAACTAATTTTTTAAATAACATTGGACAATTTACCATATAGGAGGATAGATCTGTCACTCATTTCTTGGACCAAACCACATTGCGAGTAGGATTTAGTCGATGGTAACTGGTTATGTCTTCATTTATGATGAGTCAATGAAAACTCAGAGGGACTAAATATTAAGTCAAAGGTTGTAAGTAAGTGGATGAGCTAGGACTTTAACTCAGGTGATTAAAAATTAAGCTTAGAATGTTACACAATCGGTTTTGTTTCTGTCTTTCTACCGAGGCAAAGAGGGAAACTGAGGAAAAAAAGAGACAAACAAATAAAGGACCATGAGGATAGATTAAGGGAAATAAATGACAGCCTGAGGAAGAAAAACCTACGTTTCATTGGGGTTCCAGAGGGCGCCAAATGTGACAGAAGCCCAGAATATGTATTTGAACAAATCATATCTGAAAACTTTGCTAATCTGGGAAGGGAAACAGGCATTCATATCCAGGAAATAGAGAGATTCCACCCCCTGAAATGAATAAAAACTGTTCAACACCTCGACATTTAATGGTGAAGCTTGCAAATTCCAAAGATAAAGAGAAGATCCTTAAAGCAGCAAGAGACAAGAAATCCCTGACTTTTATGGGGAGGAGTATTAGAGTAACTGCAGACCTCTCCACAGAGACCTGGCAAGCCAGAAAGGGCTGGCAGGATATAGTCAGGGTCCTAAATGAGAAAAACATGCAACCGAGAATACTTTATCCAGCAAGGATCTCAATCAGAATGGAAGGAGAAAGAAAGAGCTTCCAAGACAGGCAGGAACTGAAAGAATATGTGACCTCCAAACCAGCTCTGCAAGAAACTTTAAGGGGGACTCTCAAAATTCCCCTTTAAGAAGAAGTCCACTGGAACAATCCACAAAAACAGGGACTGAATAAGTATCATGATGACACTAAACTCATATCTTTCAATAGTAACTCTGAACATGAACGGGCTTAATGACCCCATCAAAAGGTGCAGGCTGTCAGACTGGATAAAAAAGCAGGACCTGTCTATTTGCTGTCTACAAGAGACTCATTTTAGACAGAAGGACACCTACAGCCTGAAAATAAAAGGTTGGAGAACCATTTAAAATTCAAACGGTCCTCAAAAGAAAGCAGGGGTAGCCATCCTTATATCCGATAAACTAAAACGTACCCCGAAGACCACAGTGAGAGATGAAGAGGGACACTATATCATAATTAAAGGATCTATCCAACAAGAGGACTTAACAATCCTCAATATATATGCCGCGAATGTGGAAGCTGCCAAATATATCAATCAATTAATAACCAAAGTGAAGACGTACTTAGATAATAATACACTTATACTTTGTGACTTCAATCTAGCGCTTTCTACACTTGATAGTTTCCTAAACACAACATCTCCAAAGAAACGAGAGCTTTAAATGATACACTGGACCAGATGGATTTCACAGATATCTACAGAACTTTACATCCAGACTCAATTGAAAATACATTCTTCTCAAGTGCACATGGAACTTTCTCCAGAATAGACCACATACTGGGTCACAAATTGGATCTGAGCCGATACCCAAAGATTGGGATCGTCCCCTGCATATTCTCAGACCATAATGCCTTGAAATTAGAACTAAATCACAACAAGAAGTTTGGAAGGACTTCAAACACGTGGAGGTTAAGGACCATCCTGCTAAAAGATGAAAGGGTCAACCAGGAAATTAAGGAGAAATTAAAAAGATTCATGGAAACTAATGAGATTGAAGATACTACCATTTAAAACCTTTGGGATACACCAAAAGCAGTCCTGAGGGGGAAATACATCACAATACTAGCAGCCATCCAAAAGCTGGAAAGAACTCAAATACAAAAGCTAACCTTACACCTAAAGGACCTAGAGAAAGAAAAAAAAACAGCAAATAGATCCTACACCCAGCAGAAGAGAGTTAATAAAGATTCGAGCAGAACTCAACGAAATCGAGACCAGAAGAACTGTGGAACAGATCAAACAAAACCAGGAGTTGGTTCTTTGAAAGAATGAATAACATAGATAAACCATTATTCACCCTTTAAAAAGAAAAGAGAGAAGACTCAAATTAATAAAATCATGAATGAGAAAGGAGAGATCACTACCAACACCAAGGAAATACAAAAGATTTTAAAAACATATTATGAACAGCTATATGCCAATAAATCAGGCAATCTAGAAGAAATGGACATATTTCTGGAAAGCCACAAACTACCAAAACTGGAACAGGAAGAAACAGAAAACCTGAACAGGCCGATAACAAGGGAGGAAATTGAAGCAGTCATCAAAAACCTCCCAAGACACAAAAGTCCAGGGCCAGATGGCTTCCTTGGGGAATTTTATCAAACGTTTAAAGAAGAAACCATACCTATTCTACTAAAGCTGTTTGGAAAGATAGAAAGGGATGGAGTACTTGCAAATTCGTTCTATGAGGCCAGCATCACCTTAATTCCAAAACCAGGCAAAGACCCCACCAAAAAGAAGAATTACAGACCAATATCCCTGATGAACATGGATGCAAAAATTCTCAACAAGATACTAGCCAATAGGATCCAGCAGTACCTTAAGAAAATTATTCACCGTGACCAAGTAGGATTTATTCCCGGGACACAAGGCTAGTACAACACTCATAAAACAATCAATGTGATTTATCATATCAGCAAGAGAAAAGCCAAGAAACGTATGATCCTCTCATTAGATGCAGTGAAAGCATTTTACAAAACACAGCGGCCATTCCCGATCAAAACACTTCAGAGTGTTGTGAGAGAGGGAACATTCCTCAACATCTTAAAAGCCATCTACGAAAAGCACACAGCAAATATCATTCTCAATGGGGAAGCACTGGGAGCCTTTCCCCTAAGATCAGGACCAAGACAGGGATGTCCACTCTCACCATTGATATTCAAGATCGTACTGGAAGTCCTAGTCTCAGCAATCAGACAACAAAAAGATATTAAAGGCATGCAGATTGGCAAAGAAGAAGTCAAACACTCCCTCTTCACCGATGACATGATACTGTGCATAGAAACCCCAAAAGCCTCCACCCCAAGATTGCTAGAACACATACAGCAATTTGGCAGCGTGGCAGGATACAAAATCAATTCCCAGAAGTCAGTGACGTTTCTATACACTAACAATGAGACTGAAGAAAGGGAAATTAAGGAGTCAATCCCATTTACAATTGCACCCAAAAGCATAAGATACCTAGGAATAAACCTCACCAAAGAGGTAAAGGATCTACACCTAACAACACCCTAAAAACTATAGAACACTTCTGAAAGAAATTGAGGAAGACACAAAGAGATGGAAAAATATTCCATGCTCATGGATTGGCAGAATTAATATTGTGAAAATGTCAATGTTACCTAGGGCAATTTACACGTTTAATGCAATCCCTATCAAAATACCATGGACTTTCTTCAGAGAGTTAGAACAAATTATTTTAAGATTTGTGTGGAATCAGAAAAGACCCCGAAAGGCCAGGGGAATTTTAAAAAAGAAAACCATATCTGGGGGCATCACAATGCCAGATTTCAGGTTGTACTACAAAGCTGTGGTCATCAAGACAGTGTGGTATTGGCACAAAAACAGACACATAGATCAGGGGAACAGAATAGAGAACCCAGAAGTGGACACTCAACTTTATGGTCAACTAATATTCGATAAAGGAGGAAAGACTATCCACTGGAAGAAAGACAGTCTCTTCAATAAATGGTGCTGGGAAAATTGGACATCCATATGCAGTAGAATGAAACTAGACCACTCTCTTTCACCATACACAAAGATAAACCCAAAATGGATGAAAGATCTAAATGTGAGACAAGATTCCATCAAAATCCTAGAGGAGAACACAGGCAACACCCGTTTTGAACTTGGCCACAGTAACATCTTGCAAGATACATCCACAAAGGCAAAAGAAACAAAAGCAAAAAATGAACTATTGGGATTTCATCAAGATAAGAAGCTTTTGCACAGCAAAGGATACAGTCAACAAAACTAAAAGACACCCTACAGAATGGGAGAAGATATTTGCAAATGACGTATCAGATGAAGGGCTAATTTCCAAGATCTATAAAGAACTTCTTAAACTCAACACCAAAGAAACAAACAATCCAATCATGAAATGGGCAAAAAACATGAAGAGAAATCTCACAGAGGAAGACATAGACATGGCTAACATGCACATGAGAAAATGCTGTGCATCACTTGCCATCAGGGAAATACAAATCAAAACCACAATGAGATACCACCTCACACCAGTGAGGATGGGGAAAATTAACAAGACAGGAAACCACAAATGATGGAGAGGATGTAGAGAAAAGGGAACCCTCTTGCACTGTTGGTGGGAATGTGAAATGGTGCAGCCACTCTGGAAAACTGTGTGGAGGTTCCTCAAAGAGTTAAAAATAGACCTGCCCTACGACCCAGCAATTGCACTGCTGGGGATTTACCCCAAGGGTACAGATGCAATGAAAGGCCGGGACACCTGCACCCCGATGTTTCTAGCAGCAATGTCCACAATAGCCTAACTGTGGAAGGAGCCTCGGTGTCCATCGAAAGATGAATGGATAAAGAAGATGTGGTCTATGTATACAATGGAATATTACTCAGCCATTAGAAATGACAAATACCCACCGTTTGCTTCAACGTTGATGGAACTGGAGGGTATTATGCTGAGTGAAATAAGTCAATCGGAGAAGGACAAACATTATATGGTCTCATTCATTTTGGGAATATAAATAATACTGAAAGTGAATAGAAGGGAAAGGAGAAGAAATGGGTGGGAAATATCAGAAAGGGAGGCAGAACATGAAGACTCCTAACTCTGGGAAATGAACTAGGGGTGGTGGAAGGGGAGGATGGCGGGGGTGGGGGTGAATGGGTGACGGGCACTGAGGGGGGCACTTGACGGGATGAGCACTGGGTGTTATTCTGTATATTGGCAAATTGAACACCAATAAAAAATAAATTTATTATTTAAAAAAAGAAAAAAAATAAAAAAATAAAAAAAGGAAAAAAAAGAAAAAATATCACAGAAAAAGTAAATGAACTAGAGACTTAAAAAAAAAAAACCCACCAAAACAAAACAACAAGAACAAAAAAAAAAAAGTAGAAACAAGTAAACAAACAAAATCGATATGCACAATAGACAAGATCAATAAAACCAAGACCTGGTTCTTTGAAAGGATAAACAAAGCCTATAAACTAGCCATAATCCTCAAAAAGAAAGAGGGCACAAATACAACCAGAAATGTAGAGGAAGGGCAGGCCAAGCGGCTCAGTGGTTTTCCACCTGCCTTTGGCTCAGGGCATGATCCTAGAGACCCAGGATCGAGTCCCACATCGGGCTCCCTGCGTGGAGCCTGCTTCACCCTCTGCTTGTGTCTCTCATGAATAAATAAATAAAATCTTGGGATCCCTGGGTGGCGCAGCGGTTTGGCGCCTGCCTTTGGCCCGGGGCGCGATCCTGGAGACCCGGGATCGAATCCCACGTCAGGCTCCTGGTGCATGGAGCCTGCTTCTCCATCTGCCTGTGTCTCTGCCTCTCTCTCTCTCTCTCTCTCTCTGTGACTATCATAAATTAAAAAAAAAAAAACGATTGAAGAAAATAAAAAAGAAATGTAGAGGATGTTACACGTGACACCACAAAATACAAAAACAGTATAAGAGATGACCAGAAACAATTATACATAACCATACTGGAAGACCTAGAAAAAAAAGGATAAATTCCTAAAAATGCACAATCTTCCAACACTGAATCATGAAGATACAGAAGACCTTAGTAGGTCAATTATAGGGATGCCTGGGTGGCTCAGTCAATTAAACATCTGCCTTCAGCTCAGGTCAGGATTCCAGGGTACTGGGTATGAAACCAATATCCAGCTCCCTCCTCAGCAGGGAGCCTGCTTTTTCTCTCCCTCTTTCTCCCTCTGTTTGTGTGGTCTCTCTCTCTCTCTCTCTCAAATAAATAAAATCTTCAAAATTATTTGTTTTAAATAAGATCTTAGTGGTCAATGATGAATAATGAAAATGAATTAGGAATAAAAACTCCCCAAAACAAGGACTGGACAGCTTCACTGATGGTTATACCAAATAGTTAAAGCCCTATAACTCTCAAATTATTCCTCTCCCCCTAAAAAGAACTGAAGAGAAAGGAAGGCTTCCAAATTCATTTTAAGTGGCTAGCACTGCCCTGATATCAAATCCAAAGACATCACACAAAAAGAAAATCACATGCCAGAGTCTCTGATGAACACAGATATGAAAACCCTCAACAAAATATTAGCAAACCTAATTCAACACACGTTAAAAGGAGAATGCATTATAATCAAATGGGATTTATTTCAGGGATGGAAGAATGGTTCGACACTCACAAATCAACATGATGTACCCACATCAACAAAATGAAGAATAAACGTCATATGATTTTTCTCAACAGGTGTAGAAAAAGCATATCATAAAATTCAACTTCCATTTATGATAAAAAAAAGTCTCAACAAAGTGTGTATAAAAGAAATATATCTCAACGTAATAAAGGCCATATATGTCAAACCCACAGTTAACATTATACTCAGTGGTGAAAACTGAAGGTTTTCCTCAAAGATCAGAAACAAGACAAGGATGCCCAACCTTGTCACTTTCATTCAATATGGTATTAAAAGTCCTAGCCATAGCAATTAGATAATTAAAAAAACGCAGAAAAATTGAAAATGAAGAAGTAAAACTGTCGTTATTTGCAGATGGCATTACACTATATATAGAAAGCCCTAAGGACTCCAAAAAATTATTAGAGCTAATAAGTGAATTTCATAAAGTTATAGGATACAAAATTAGCATACGGAGAAATTCATTGTGTTTCTTCCCTACACTAGTAACTATGAGAAAAAGAAATTAATGATGCAATCTCATTTACAACTGCATCAAAATAAAAAAAAAAAGCTTAGGGATAAATTTAATCAAGGAGGTGAAAAACTTGTATCCTTAAAACTATAAAATACTGAAAAAAGAAACTGAGGACAACACAAATAAATGAAAAGATATACTGTGCTATGGATTGGAAGGATTGGAAGAATTAATATTGTTACAATGTCTATGCTACTCAAAGGAATCTACAGATTCAATACAATTCCCATCAATATACTGGTGACACTCTGCACATAACTAGAACAAAGAATCCTTAAAATTTGTATGAAACCATGAAAGACTCAAAATAGCCAAAATAATCTTGACACAGAACAAAGCTGGAGGCATAATGGTCCCTAATTTCAAACTATAGTAATCAAAACAGTATGGTACTGACACAAAAACCCTTAGGTCAATGAAATAGAGACCCTGGAAATAAATCCACATATTTATGGTCAATTAATCTATGACAAAGGAGGCAAGAACACACAATGGAGAAGACATTCTCTTCAGGAAATAATTTTGGGAAAATTGGACAGCCACATGTAGAAGAATGAAATTTAACCACTATCTTACTACCATATACAAAAAATAAATTCAAAATGGACTAAAGACCTGAATGTAGGACCTGAAACCATAAAACTCCTAGAAGAAAATGCAGGCGATAAACTTTTGACATTCATCTTAGCAACATTTTTTTGGACCGGCCTCCTCAGGGAAGGAGAACGAAGGTTAACACAAACAAATGAAATTACATCAAAGTAAAAATCTTTTGCACAGTGAAGGAAACCATCAACAAAACAAAAAGGCAACCTACCAAATGGGGGGAGATATTTGCACATCATATATTCAATAAGGAGTTAACATCCAAAATACAGAAAGAATTTATACAACTGAATATTTAAAAAGCAATCTGATTTAAAAACGAGTAGAGAACTTCAATAGACATCTTCCCAAAGAAGACAAACATAGCTAACAGGCATATGGAAAGGTGCTCAACGTCACTCAACATCAGGGAAAAATGCAAATCACTCCAGCCAGATTAACTTTCAAAAATACAAAAACAGCAAGTGTTGGAGTCTGTGGAGAAAAGGGAATTCCAACGCACTGTTGGGAGGAATGTATATTGGTGCAGCCACTATGGAAAACATTTTAGAGGTTCTTCAAAAAATTAAATTTAGAATTATCATATGATCCAGCAATTTCACTTATTTATCCAAAGAAAATGAACACACCAATTTGAAGAAATATATGCACCCTAGGTTTACTGCAACATTATTTACAACAGCCAAGATGTGGAAGCAGCCTAATGGTCCAGTGATAGATGAATGAAGAAAGAAGATGTGGTAGGTATATCCAACAGAATATTACTCAACCACAAAAATGAATGACATCTTTCCATTTGCAACAACATGGATGGACTTAGATCAGTGCTATTACACTAAGTGAAATATGTCAGACAGAAGAAGAGAAAAACTTTATGATTTCTCTTATATGTGAACTCTAAAAACACAACACAAAACAAGCAGACTCATAGGTACAAGAAACAAACTATAGGCTACCAGAGGGGATACGAGTTGATGGGGGAAACAGGTAAATGTGGTGAAGTGGATTAAATGGCACAAACTTCCAGTTATAAAAGAAATAAGTCATGGGGATGTAATGTACTACATAGGGAATATAGTCAATAGTATTGTATTAACTTCACATAGTGGGAGATGACAAGCAGATTTATCATGGGGATCATTTTGTAACATGTAAAAATATCAAATCACTATGATATATACCTTAATATTATCTTGTATATCATTTATACTTCAGTAAAAATTAAATACATGGATAAAATAGAGTATTCCCCCAAAAAAGGACAAAAGGTAAAGATAACACATCAGAAACAACTGACAACTATAAAAATAAATGTAAGCAATATTGTGTTGAATAACAGTTACTTTGCAGTATCAGATATAAACTGAAGAGTTAAATTAATGCTTACTTTATTACTTTTCCTTAATATTATATCTTTAGTTACTGATAATTGGTAAATTCAAGGTCTTTTGATTGCATCTTATGCTTCCCTATGTTTCTGTTTTCTCATTTGAAATACCCTCTCTTCTTTGCTCTATTTATCCAAATCCTTAACTCTCAAAATCCAGTTCAATTTTTTCTTATTTCCTCCCAACACTCTCAGTACATAAACATGTGATAGCTTTTGAATTCCTAGATAATTTTTGAATTCCTAGAATATTAAATGCTTTTTGTAGGTAACTGGCATGTAATTATGCACTGCTTGTCCTTTCACTCATGCAATTAAAGTAACTACTATATGCTAGGCACTCTGCTACAGCTAGAAATAGGACATTAAACAAGGCAGATGCAGTCTCTGCTCATCATTAAAGCTTCCTAGTCATTGGAAAACAGAGCTTTATACACAGAGTCATCCAGCAGGGTAGTAGGACCATGAAAAAAGCCCCAGGGGTATGGGATACAAAGCCACTCAGGGAGGGTGCAGGCTTGGAAAGGTTCCATTCCAAGAATACAGTACAGGAAGTCATAAGTCACTTCTCAGAAAGAGGATAATTTCAGAAAGAGGACAATTAAATACTGAAGAACACCCAAGGACTAATGGGAGAGCATTGGCCGCTTCTGGTAGAAAGACTGACTGGCATACAGCTGCCTTTTGCAAACAGTTAATTCCACTTCAAACTCACAAGCTTCATGTCAGCTAGGAGTATATTTAGTAGAAGCTCAGCAAAGATTTGTTTGAGCGCATGAATTAGAAGTAAGGTCTGGACAGAGTAGGGACTGAGACAGAACTCAGTATTTGCAAAGGAAAGTTGTAGTCCAATAAAGAAATGGTTAGCAATAGACTGTATAAATTAGTGCACAGTATACCCTAAAGTGCCCAGATTTTTTTTTTAATTTATGTGTCACATAATGCTATCCACAGAAGACCTAAAAAATAAAAAAAAGACCTATCGAATGTAGAAAGCGCTAGATTGAAGTCAAGTATAAGTGTATTATCTAAGTATGTCTTAAATATGGTTATTAATTTAGTTATTAATTGATATCAATTCTTCTGGGGGAGGGGCCTTTTGTGCTGATTTTCAGGTGTGGGCACTTGGGGGAGCTGCTCAGCCCCCTGCCTGGTGCCGGGCTCAGTGAGTGTTTATCCTGTTTATCTGGTGAGGGCACTGTGAGGCTCAGTGGGGGTTGTTTACCCCGTGAGGCCCAGGGAGGAACAACCACAGTGTCCTTGGCCAGCTCTGGAACCCTAGGGTCAGCTCCCGCAGTAACTAAGGAGCTTTCAGTTGGCAGGGGCCTGGACGCCCCGGGGGCGGGGCCGCTGATCTGCTCTGCTTGGGACAGGAGCCTCCTCACTGTCCTGGGCCCTTCTTTCCTCTGCCTGTCCCAGGGGGGAGGCCGGATCCTGGGCTGTGTCCCCAGCGCCCTGTGCTCCTGGGCCTGCGCTATTGAATTAGTGCTCCTGGGCCGCGCAGCTCCCTCTGCATGGAGCCTCCGCCTGAGCGCCTCCGAGCTGCTCCCGGGTCCAGCCAGGTGCGCTGCAGCCCTTTAGTGAGCTCCGTGTACTCTCCCCAGGGCGCAGGTGTCTGTTAGTGTCCCAGGGAGCCTGAGGGCACCCCCGCCCTCCTGGGGTCCTGCTTGAACTCCCTGCGAGTGCCTTTCCTCCCGGGAAGATTGGCGAAGCTTCTACTTCTCCCGGATGGGGCTTTCTTGTCCTGGGGGCACTCGCCCCGGCCTTAACCCGGCTCCTCACGGGCCCCTCCCCCTTGGATGCCTTTTGTTTCTTTATTAATTTTTTCCCCTTTCCCCCCATCTTCCTGCCTTGATAGAAGCGTGAACTCTTCTCACTGTAGCATTCTTTAAATCTCAGGCTGAATTTGTATATTTTCAGGATGACTTGAAGGTTATCTAGGTAATTTGGTGGGGACAGGTGACTTGGGGACCCTACTCTTCTACCATCTTGCCCCGCCTCCTATAGTCTCATTTTTTTAAAAATTTTTTTAAAAATTTATTTATGATAGTCACACACACACAGAGAGGCAGAGACACAGGCAGAGGGAAAAGCAGGCCCCATGCACCGGGAGCCCGACGTGGGATTCTATCCCGTGTCTCCAGGATCGTGCCCTGGGCCAAAGGCAGGCGCTAAACTGCTGTGCCACCCAGGGATCCCTTTAATCACTTCTTATAGTTAGAATTATTCCTTCTCAGTTCTTTGAAGTTACTTTGAGATACATTTTTTTTCAAGATTATATTTATTTTCAAATGAGACATACAGAGAGAGGCAGAGACATAGGCAGAGGGAGAAGCAGGCTCCCTGTGGGGTGTGCGATGCAAGACTTGATCCTAGGACCCCGGGATCATGACCGAAACCAAAGGCAAGATGCTCAACCACTGAGCCACCCATGGGCCCAGAAGACTACATTTCCACACCCTGGAGGCTTTTGCAAATGTCCGCAAATGCTCAGCCATCCGACCAACTTCTGAAGGGAAGCCAGCCCCACTCTCAGGGGATCTCAGAGATTTGAGAGGCTTGGGCCTCCTCACACATATGCTTTGGGCACCCTTGGCCACTGCCCTCTGTGCGCATGCACAGGGATGCCAGCTTCTGAGGTGCGCAGGCGCATTCGCATTTAGCAGTGTTGCTAGGTTACACTGGTTCTGCGTAGGAAGGTTCTAAGTCCTTGGGCTTAGTCCCTGAGACATTGAGGCGAGGCCCACTTGCCTTATTGCTGACGATGAGTGTCTCGCACTAGAGGCGGTGAAACCTGTGTCATCGAAGTCTCGGCTTCATTATGAAAAAGAGATCTACAGCGCGGAATGGGTGGGGCCTGCTGCGCTTCGGCTTCAACCTCAGGCCTCTGAGGGACCGCTCACCGCCTATGATTGTTTCCAGCTTCCACAGCCCCGGCCCCGGATACAACATCAAGTATCAAGATCTCAGGAAAATACACAAAGCTGTGGTCGCTGATGATCCAGAAAAATTGCAGGACGTAGAGCAGTTTCTGCTTTTTGGTTTATGTGACATAAATGAAAGGGACAGGAAGAACAGGTAGCAGGGCTTTTGAGGTGGGCAGAAGGAGGCGGGGCGGGAGCCCGATGTGGGATTCGATCCCGGGTCTCGAGGATCGCGCCCTGGGCCAAAGGCAGGCGCCAAACCGCTGCGCCACCCAGGGTTCCCTACAAGGAGCTTTTGAAATAATCATATGCTGTAATATATACTTACTGATAATTTATTGATAAGTCTTTTGTTCCTAGTAAAATAGCTCAGTGTATTTTCCCCTCTTCTGCATTTATTGCCATTTTAAACATCTGAAGAGGAAATAAAATTAGTTGCAGCCACAAATAATCTCATGATTTTTCTAGGAGCCACATGAATTTTACCTTAGTTAGTATTGGTATTTTGAAATATAAGGCTTTTTTTTTCTTTTTAAAAGACTTTATGGATTCATTTGACAGAGCACAAGCAGGGGGAGTGGAGGCAGAGGGAGAGAGAAAAGCAGGCTTTCTGTGGAGCAGGGAGCCTGACACGGGACTTGCTCTCAGGATCCGGGGACCATGACCTCAGCCGAAGGCAGAGGCTTAACTGACTGAGCCACCCAGCCACTCCTGAAATACAAGGCTTCTTTTGTATTTAAGACTCACACTAGAGAAGTAGCTGCAGTTTGGTGCCAGAATAGTGGTAGTGGGTACAAAGACCTGGGGAATGTCCTGCAGCTCACTTAGTATTTTTAACCTCTCCATTTTTGAATTGTGATAACTAAAAGAGATAATTAATGTGTGCAGACATGTTTGTAGTACAATGCCTAGATTTATTAGTTATCAGTAGATAAAATTCTTATAACTGAGTATAGAAATGTTAGAAAAGTCGAATACGTATGGAATATTCTCAGGACAAAGTGAGGTTAGGAAATTGAATCTGTCCAAATATATGCAGAGCTAAGGGTTTTCCTGTGGACTGTGTTAGACATGAGACTATAAACTCAATTTTAGTGTAGTCAGATGTATTAGTTTTTTTCTTTCAAGCCTTCTGAGTTTGTTGTAAACCAGAGAAAGACCTTTCCAATTCTGAGATTCTTAGGATTTTGTCATGATTTCTTTTTCCTTTCATGCATTCATTGCTTTCAATTAAACTTTTGAACTTTGGGGAATTTATGCTTGTATAAAAGTTTGAGCTTGGATCCAACTTTGTGTTTTTCCAGTTGGATATCCACTTAACTGCAACCCATTCCTTGTATAAACATAGGATATTCTTTGATTTCAGAGAAAATCATGATAATGTCATTTTATTGAGTTCCAGCTAAAAGACTCTTGTTTTACTTAGGTTTCTCCTCCTCATGAAAAAGAAAAAGGTCTGTTACATGAAAACCGCATGTTGCAAGATGAACTTGCCATGCTAAGACTGGAAATAGACACAATAAGGAATCAGAAGCAGGAAAAGAGGTATTGTGAAGACACTGAAACTGAAAAAGAAAAGAATGACAGTCTTCAAAACGCCATAAAACTGAATGAGGTAACATTAACAAATACAGTATTCCAATCTAGTGGGCAGCTGAATGTTGTGACAACTGAGAATACCATGCTGAACTCTAAATTGCAGGATGAAAAGCTAAACAGAGAAAGACTGGAAGCAAAACTTCAATCATACCGAGCTAGACTCGCTACAGCTATACAGGATCGTGATCAAAGTCAGGCATCAAAAAGAGACCTAGAACTTGCTTTCCAGAGAGCAAAAGATGAGTGGTGTCATTTACAGGACAAAATGAACTTTGAGATGTCTAACCTAAAAGATAACAATGAGGTGCTTTCTCAGCAACTTTCTGAAGTCGAAAGTAAATTTAATGCCCTAGAAATTGAGCTCCAGTATACAAGAGATGCTCTCAGAGAAAAGACGTTGGCTTTAGAACATTTACAAAGAAACCCAAAACAAACACAGGGTCAGAAGAAGGAAATTGAGCAGAAATCTCAAAACGAACAAGGTAAAGTGAATAAATACATGGGAAAGCATGAATCCTTAGAAGAGAAATTATCTCAACTAAAAATTGAAAATATGTTGCTCCGAGAGCAACTAGATGATGCCTACAGCAGAGTGGAATGTAAAGAAAAGACTATAATTGATCTCAAAGACCAGGTTCAGGTTATTGTAAGAATGGTTCGAGTTGCAGGTGAAAAACGAGCTCTTCTACTGCGAGAAAAAAATAAGGAGTTAATCAATAAATGTAAACAGATAATGGAAAGAGCATTTAGATATGAAGATGAGAAAGAAGAAAGAGAAGTATTCAGAAAGACAAATATTTTTCAAGCTTCCTATTAGAAAGTTCAAAGTAATGTTTGGTTATGGCTTATTAGTACTATTTTTTTTTTTTTTTGGAGAGAAATAGTGCACCTGCACGTAAATGGGAGTGGGGCAGATGGAGAGGGAGAGAGAATCCAAAGTGGGCTCTATGCCCAGTGCAGAGCTCCACTTCATGACCCCGAGATCACGACCTGAATGATTATGGGTCAGTTTTGAATCTGCATAACTTGTATCCAGCAAATAAAAATTAGACCTGAAAGGTGCCTTAATTTGAATAAAAATGCACGTCATCTATGAGAAACTTCAAGAGGTTAAGTTATACATTGTTAAAGAAAGGAGTCTGATATTAATAATTTATTGTTAGTACTACTAAAATAGTTTTAATTCTTGTCACCATGTTTTAATACCATGATGAACAGATAAGTGGAAATGCTCATACCTGAGTGTTTTGACCTTGAGGTTCAAGTAAGTGGATTACCTTGACAACTAACTCCAGACTTGTCACATGAACTGAAGTGTAGGTGCTGTATCTCAGTACTTTTTTTTTGATAGCTTTTTAAGCATTTTCAGTTAGCATACTTTTATTTTTATTTATGTAAATTTAAATGTTTAGTCTCAAATCATTTATTCTTGTGACCTTTTCACTTTTTGAAGGCATCTACTTTTCAGTAAATCATAATTTGGGATAACTGGTGACTTAGCAAAGCTGTATTTGATTTCATCTTCCCACCACGGTTTATAATTTAAGCATTTTTCAAATAATTTGCTCATTTCAAAACTCCATTGGTAACTACCATTTGGGCTTAAAATTTTCCAATAGAATTGTATCTTTGTGATTTATTAATTTGGCACTGGATCTCCATTTTCAGGCTACTGAGGGAAGGATGGCAGGATTCTTGTATAGCAGGAGTGGAGTGAGCATGGACAGGGGAGGGATCTCTAGGAGCTGAGGCCAGGAAGGAGGCAGAAGCCAGGTTATGTAGGGGGCTTGAGGGCCATTAGTATGACTTCACATTTGTTCTGAGATAGTAACCTATTGGAAGGATTTGAGCAGAGGATTGAGTATGTGAAGAACTTGGAAGTTAATTTTAGCCTCTAATAAAAAAGAGAGAAAATATTTGATTAATGTAGAATTTACCACTGCTAGTCTCACCTATACAATACCCATTTCTTTTTGAGACTTCAGCAGGCTGGGAAGCTTTGCAAATTCATCAACAAGGAATGGAGAGTGGGGCTGAAATAATTATCTGTGTAACATAAAAAGGCTCCCTGCATGGAGCCTGCTTCTCCCTCTACCTGTGTCTGTCTCTCTCTCTCTCTCTCTCTCTCTGTGTGTGTGTCTAATGAATAAATAAATAAAAAATCTTAAAAAAAAGTTGGTAGTATTTTGATAGAGATTGCATTGAATGTAGAGATTGCTCGAGCTTGCATAGACATTTTAACAATATTTGTTCTTCCAATCCATGAACATGGAATGATTTCAGTCCTTTATGATTTCTCAATTTCTTTCCAGAATGTCCTGTCGTCTTCAGAGTACAGATCCTTGTCTCTTTCGGTGGGTTTATTCCAAGGTATCTTATGGTGTTTAGTGCAATGGTAAATGGAATTGACTCCTCAGTTTCTCTTTCTTCCATCTCATTGTTAGTGTATAGAAATGCAACTGATTTCTGTGCATGGATTTCCTATCCTGCTGCTTTGCTGAATTCAGGAAAGGGTCCTAACAATGCTGGCGTAGAGTCTTTTGGGTTTTCCACATAGGATATCATGTCCTCTGAGAAAAGTGAGAGTTTGAGTTCTTTTCTGATTCAGACGCCTTTTTATTTCTTTTTGTTGTCTAAATGCTGAGGCTATGTCGAACAACACTGGTTGTCCAGAGAGTGGACCTCCCTGTTGTGTTCCTGACCTTAGCGGCAAAGCTCTCAGTTTTTCCCCATTAAGAATGGCATCGGGTGTGGGCTTTTCGTAGATGGCTTTTATGATATTGAGATATGCTCCCCTCCTCCCTGCACTGTGAAGAGTATTGATCCGGAAAGGGTGCTGCACTTTGTCAACTGCTTTTTCTGCATCTCTTGAGAGGATCCTATGGTTCTTATCCTTTCTTTTATTTCTGTAGTGTATCACATTGATTCATCTGCAGATGTCGAATCACCCTTGCAGCCCAGGCATAAAACCCACTTGGACATGGTGAATCATCCTTTAATGTACTGTTGAATCCTCCCAGCCAGTGTCTTGGTGCGAATTTTGGCATCCGTGTTCATCAGGGATATTGGAGTGTAATTCTCCTTTTGGGTGGGGTCTTGCTCTGGTTTTGCGATCAGAGTAATGTTGGCCTCACAGAGAACACTGGAAGGTTTCCCTTCCATTACTAATTTTTATAAACAGCTCCGAAGAATAGATTAATTCTTCCTGGAATGTGTGGTAGAATTCTCCTGGGAAGCCACCTGGTCCTGGACTCTTGGTTGTTGGCAGATATTTGATGACTGCTCCCATTTCCTTGCTGGTTATGGGTCTGTTCAGGTTTCCTGTGTCTTCCTGTTTCAGTTTTGATAGGAAGGGATCCATTTCTTCCAGATTGCTTACTTTGTTGGCATATAGTTGCTCAGAATGTGTTCTTATATTTGTCTGTATTTCTCTGGTGCTGGTCGTGATCTGTCTTCTTTCATTCACGATCTTATTTCTTTGGGTCCATTCTCTTTTTGATATGTCTGTCCAGGGGTTTATTGATCTTATTCTGTCAAAGAACCAGCTCCTGATTTCATTGATGTGTTCTACTGTTCCTTTGGTTTCTATTTCATTGATTTCTGCTCTGATCTTTATGAATTCTCTTCTCCTGCTGGTTTTAGGTTTTAATCTTCTGTTCTTTTCCAGCTCCTTTAGGTGTAAGGTTAGCTTGTGTACTTAGGACCTTTCTCATTTCTTGAGAAAGACTTGTATTGCTATATACTTCCTTCTTAGGATGACCTTTGCTACATCCCAGATGTTTTGAGCAGTTGTGTTTCCATTTTCGTTTGTTTCTATGAGGTTTTTAAAACTGTGCTTTTATTCCCTGGCTTGATTCTTTAACCTCCGTGTATTTGAATTCTTTCCAAATTTCCTCTTGTGATCAAGTTTCAGTTTCAAAGCATTGTGGTCTGAAAGTATGCAGGGAATGATCCCAATCTTTTGGTATCAGTTGAGACCTCATTTATGACCCAGTACATGATCTAGTATGGAACATGTTCCATGTGCACCTGAGAAGAATGTGTATTCTGTTGCTGTAGGATGGAATGTTCTGAAGTTATCTGTGAAGTCCATTTTGTGCAGTGTGTCATTCAAAGCCCTTGTGCCCTTGTGGATCTTCTGCTTAGATGATCTGGCCGTTACAGTGAGTGGTGTGTTAAAGTGCCTACTATTATTGTATGACTATCAATGTGTTCCTTTAATTTTGATATTAATTGGTTCATAAGGGGGCCTGGGTGGCTCAGTCGGTTAAGCCCTTGCCTTTGGTCAGGTCATGTTCTCAGGGTCCTGGGATCAAGCCCTCATCAGGCTCCCTGTTCAGTGGGGAGTCTGCTTCTCCCTCTCCTGCTGCCCTTGCTTCTGTTCTCTCTCTGTGTCAAACAAATAAATAAATGTAATCTTAACAAAATCGGTTTATATAGTTGGCTGCTCCTACTTTAGAGGCATTAATACTTATAATTGTTCAATTTTCTCTTTGGATAGACCCTTTAATTATGGCATAGTGTCTTTCTTCATCTCTTAATGCAGTCTTTGGTTTAAAATACAACTTGTCTGATATCAAGATTGCCACCTCAGTTTTTTTTTAATGTCCTTTAATATGATAAAATGGTTTTCCACCCCCTCACCTTCAATCTGGGGTTGTCTTTGTGTCTAAAAATGAGTCTCTTACAGATAGCATATCGATGGGTCTTGCTTTTTTTTTTTTTTAATCCACTGGGATACCCTGTGTGTTTGGTTGGGGCATTTGGCTTGTTTACATTCAGAGTAATGATTGAAAGATATGGATGTAGTGCCATTGTATTACGTGTCAAGTCCGTGTTTTGATGTACTGTGTCTGTTCTTTTCTGGTCTGTGTTACTTTTGGGCTCTCTGTTTGCTTAAAGGTTCCCCTTTACCACTTCTTGCAGGGCTGTTTTAGGGATCACAAATTCTTTTAGTTTCTGTTTGTGCTGGAAGCTTTTTATCTCCCCTTGTATTTTGAATGAGAGCCTTGCTGGATAAAATTCTTAGCTGTAGATTCTTCTCATTGAGCACCCTGAGTATATCATGCCAGCTCTCTCTGGCCTGCTATCTCTTTGGATAGATCCGCTGCCAGTTGAATATTTCTCTCCTTCTTGGTTCAGGGCCTCGTGTTCCAAGCTGCTTTCAGGATTTTCTCTTTGTGTCTGAAATTTGCAAGTTTTGCTTGGAGATATTAACCTATTTTTTATTGATTTTGAGGAAGGTTCTCTGTGCCTCCTGGCACTTGAGTGCCTGTTTCTTTCCCCAGATGAGGGAAGATCTCTGCTATAATTTGCTCAAATATGCCTTCTGCCCCCTCCTTCCCCTCTTTTTCTGGGATCCCCATTATTCTAACATTGTTTTGCTGTGTGGTACGACTCATCTCTCAAATTCTCCTGTCATCGTCCAGTGGTTGTTTCTCTTGCTTTTCCTCAGCTTCTTTATTCTCCATTGTTTTGTCTTCTATATCACTACTTCTCTGTGAAGCCTCATTTATCCTAGCAGTTAGAACCTTCATTTTTTATCGCATCTCACTAAGATTAGCCTTTTTTATCTCAACTTGATTAGATATCAGTTGTTTTATTTCTCCAGAAAGGCATTCTCTAGTGTCCTCTGTGTGTCTTTTAAGCCCAGCTATTATCTTGATGGTCATTCTTCTGAACTCTCGCTCCAGCCTCTTCCTTCTATCCATGCTGCTTAGGTTCTGGGCAGTCAGTACTACCTCTTGTTTTCTTTGTGGCGGTGAGTTTTTCCATCTTGTCATTCTGTCCAGAGAAGAAGAGATGAGTGAGAGAACAGAATAGAAAAATATCAAGAATGACCCCAGATAAATACATGCTAAACAAATCAGAAGAGACCCGAAGCCAATTTAAAGGTTAACAAAGGAGATAATAGAATTAGAGAGATCAAGAGAGCAGAGCAGTACACCGATACTATGTGAATTTTGGTCTTTTTGTTAGAAAAATAGTGAAAGGGAATAAAGCGGAAAGGAGAGAAAATGAGTGAAAATATCAGGGACGGTGACAGAACATGAGAGACTCCTAATTCTCGGAAACAAACACGGCATGGTGGAAAGGGAGGTGGGAGAGGGGTTGGGGTGACTGGGTGATGGGCACTGAGGGGGGGACACTTGATGGGATGAGCATTGGGTGTTATGCTATCTGTTGGCAAATTGAACTCCAATTTAAAAAAATAATAAGATATCAAAAACAAAAACAAAGATTTATCAACACTCGACAAATAAGAAACCTAACTTTTTAAATGACAAAAATTTTGACAGCTCAATGAAGATATACAGATGTTAAATAAGCTCAACATTATCAGTTATTAGGGAAATGTATATTACAACCATAAATGTATATATTTATACACATATATATGTATTTATGTGTGTGTGTGTGTGTGTGTGTATACATATATACACCATACCCATCCATGGCTACGATAAAAAAACTGATCATACTAAGTACTGATAAATATAGATGGAGGAGTTAGAAACCCTCACACACTGCTGGTGGGTTTAGAAAATAGTACAATGACTTTAGAAAACAATTTGGCAGTTTCATAATAAGGCAATATGAAGAGACAGGAGACTTAAGAGTGATGGATATGTTAACTGTCTAAATTACAGTTATGGTTTCACATGTGTATATATATGACAAAACTATCAAATTATATACTTCATACACGTGAAGTTTACCTAACTAGGGCTGTTGGAGAAAGAAAGCCTCTATTATATGAAAAACCATCTAAGACAGTGGCTGAGACATGGATGGAAAGATGGATATGAAACCATACAAGATGAAGCTAGTGGCCTATGGTCTTTCACCTCATAGCATTAAGTAGTAATAGCTAAGCTTTAAGCAAGGGGGTAACGTGATGAAATGTAAATTTTTAAAAATGTATAGTAATTATGGTTGCAGTGTACACCAAGATCCTGAGAGGTGGAATGGCAGGGAAAACAGTCCTGAGGTTAGCTCAGTAATCTAGGAGAAAAATAATGGTAACCTGACCTTGGGTGAAGACACAGAAGAGAAGCAGAGTTCACAAACACATCAAGTGTGCCATTCCCACGTGGACAACCATAATGGAAATTATAGTTCTTTTTTTTTTAATTTTTATTTATTTATGATAGTCACACAGAGAGAGAGAGAGAGAGAGAGAGAGAGAGAGGCAGAGACATAGGCAGAAGGAGAAGCAGGCTCCATGCACCGGGAGCCCGACGTGGGATTCGATCCGGGTCTCCAGGATCGCACCCTGGGCCAAAGGCAGGCGCCAAACCGCTGCGCCACCCAGGGATCCCTGGAAATTATAGTTCTTTGGCTGAGAGTATTCAATAGTTCTCTATTTTAATATAAAACATACTTCTGAGATGAGTAGCTCTATAACTCCTCAGTGTTGTGTGGCGCAGCGTTAGACGAGATGTGCACATATTACTACAACCATATATACAGAAAAAGGCTTTATATTTATACGACGGCCCTACCTTTACAATCCATGCCAAGTTCAATGAGCAACAGGGAACTCTTATAATCAGAGTATTGCAACTTGCAATCCTCTGAAGCTGCTTCAGATGACTGAGTTAAGTCATCAAGATGCTCATCATCAAGATGCTCCGCAGAATTCACTTGCTTTTTGACCTACAAATAATATTATTTCAAAATGTCATCCTAATATTTATAAAATATACTAAGTGTAGAAAGATGACAAATATCCATCTTTTTATAAAAGCAAAAACATAGGTACTTTTTAAAAGAACTGATTTTTATCAAAAAGACCTTTATCAATAATTGGTGTTTCTGAATAATTTTTTCACAGCAGATGTCTATACAACAAAGGAAAATTTTCATTTTTTCACTATGCGTTTCATAAAGTAACTTTTTTTTTACCATGGAATAATGTTTCTGATAAATATGAAATATCAAAATAATATAATAAAAATATATCATGAATGAAATAGAATTATAATATAATAAAAATATATCATAAATGAAATAGAATTATATATTTTGTTTGTCTACCTTGTTCTTTTCCTTAGATGTTTTCTTTGCAGGTCTAAAAAGAGGAAGGATTCTTTTCAGGAAAATATTAAATACTTGAAATACAAAGAATATTTAAAGCATATTTAAGCAATATTAATAGCAATATTAACAAAGTATTAAATTTAGATCAAAATTGCAAAAGTAAAGGAAAATCATAATGTTACTTACATTATTTGATAGGGGTAAATATACCACATTTTTTGTTGTCATTTTCAATAAAAACAAGTTTTCACTAAATCAATTTGGAAAGTGCAAACTGTTTTTTTAATGACATAAGCCCTTTTTAAATAATCGTGATATTAGTGTTTTGAAGTTTTACTGTGCAACTACTATGCATTATTTGGGACAGTTTACATATCCTAAAGGGTTTTTAGGCCTTACACAAACCGTATGAAGTAGGCAATTATACTGGGTATCTTTTCACAGGAAGCAAATGAGGCACAGAAATTCTAAGGAACCTCCCCAAGCCCATACACCTGGTAGGAGCAGACCACCCAGAACTCAAGTCCAGGAAATGTCCCTTCCAAACATGTGTTTTAAAATATGTGGTAAAAGTAAGTTATGTATTTCTAAGTAATGTGATACCAATTGAATCTATAGTATTATTCCATTTCTAGCTATAATTATTCTAGAAATAATTTCTGAATCTTACATACATTTTTAATTTTTTATTTTTTTAAAAGATTTTATTTATTTATTCCTTCACTAGAGAGACACACAGAGAGAGACAGGCAGAGACATACAGAGGGAGAAACAGGCTCCCCCACAAGGAGCCTGGTGTCGGACCCCAGGATCACGCCCTGAGCCCAAGGCAAGACACTCAACTGCTGTGCGACCCCGGCATCCCACACACATTTTTTAATTAAAACACTTCATACCTAGGCAGTATTGAAAATCTACTTTCAATAAACTAAAGATTTAATTCGTCTAAAGAAGTTCATTAATGGGCATTCCTTTACTCATTCAAATGTTCATTCATGGATTCAACAATTACTCATGAAGCACACAATATGTGTCAATGACGCTGCTGGTACAGTAACCGTGGCTCTTGTAATTTAGAACTTTATAATCCAAAAGTAATAATCTATGATAGATGAATAGTTTTTCAATTGTAAATAAACATATTGTAAATAAACAAAACCATTCCCCTTTCCCCAGAACGTAAACAAATATTAATATAATCAGATACTCCAAAGCCCCTCACAAAATCATAGCTATTCATGATACTGTCAAAGGTACTGAATACCTTCAAACCTATCAAGAAATGATTAGTTCTATTCAGAATCGCCTATGTGTCTGTATATTTACTATTTTATATATATATATATATTTTTCAATCGATGAAGGATAGTATCTGAATATTCAATTATATGAGAATACTGCACGATGGAACTGATTCTAAATAAACAACCTCTTACCACAAAACTCATATCCTGATCTGGGATCGAGTTCTGCTTTGGGCTCCCCACAGGGAACCTGCTTCTCCCTCTGCCTATGTCTCTGCCTCTCTCTCTGTCTCTCACAAATAAATACATGAAATCTTAAAAAAAAAAAGTCACTCCTCCTCATCCTAACCTATCAAGTGGTGTTTTTGATATACTTGAGTATTTCTTCCCTCAGCCTGTACGACACTATATTACAGTGTTTTACTTATATAATAATCATAGTTAACGTTCCTTCAGAGGGAAATAAAGAATTTATGGGATTTTACCTTCTTTCATCCTAATCCATTTCACTTAGACTGTTGTCATTACTCACTCGTAGTAGACTACCAGTTAGGGAATCGGCCTCCTCAAAGCCTGGTGTAATCACAGATGCTTTTGATGCCCACTTTACATTTTTATCTTTATTTCCATGATAGACAAACCAGGATCATTACTTAAAACAAAAATCCAATTAAAATATCCATTAGAAAGCCAATATTTTCTAATAATTTTACTGGTAAGGAATAAAAATATTTTTTTGTAAACATCTGTTACCCATCTGAATTCATTTATTAATTCATAGAACAGTATGAAGTGCAACCATATGCAAGGAAATACACATATACAATTATGATACAATGTCATTTGTGGGGACAAAACTGCCTGTGTAGGACCTGTGGAATCAAGTGCCATTCACCAAGGCACGGGGGAAAAGTCTCATCTGCCCATGCATCGGGTAACAGGCATACGCACTACACACCCAGCTGTGGATCCGGCAAAAGCCCATAAATTGGCGCCACCCTCACCCTCACAGCCACCATCTGGGAGCCCCTGGAAAACACTTAGATAATCACCCATGGGGGTAGAGAGTCTTCGTGGAAAACCAGCTTTCCTGTAGAGAAGTTCTAGCACATCACCAGAGCAAAACAATCAGGTTTGGACACATGGGAGCGGTAGTCATTAAAGACTGGAGGAGGTGACTGCTACTTCAAAGGCAAAGACAGCAATGCAAAAGGATATGACAAAATCAAGGAAATATGACACCAACAAAGGATTACAATAATCTTCCTGTAATCAATCTCAGACACGTGGAGATCTGTAATTTATCCAAGAAAGATTTCAAAATCTCAGTCTTAAGGAAATTCAAGGAGCTACCAGAAAACACAAAAAGCCAATTCAGGGGTGCCTGGGTGGGTCAGGCAATTAAGTGTCTGACGCTTGATTTCATCTCAGGGTCATGAGATTGAGCCCTGCATCAGGCTTACACTCAGCACAGTGTCCCTCTCCCTCTGCTATTCCCCCCTAGCTCACACACTTTCTCTCGCTAAAATAAATGAATAAAATCTTTAAAAAACAGTTAATTCAATAAAATGAGGAATACACTACATAAACAAAATGAGAAGTTTAATGAATAGCTGGAAGGGCTTAGTCAGTTTAAGTGTCTGACTTGGTTTTGGCTCAGGTCATGATCTCAAGGTCGTGGAATCACCCCCAGGTCTGCTTGAGATCCTCTCTCCATCTCTTTCTCTCTCTCCCCACTTGCTCGCTCTTTCTTTCTTTCTTTCTTTCTCTCTCTCTCTCTCTCTCTCTAATAAATACATTTTTAAAAATAATTTTAAAGGGACAAAGAAAAAGAAAATGTTTTGGTAACTTGTGCATACTTTTAGCCTAGTATCTAATCCTAATACAAAAAGCTGATTTACCAACAGAAAATTATATTTTTTTTCATGGACTAAATACATGCAAGAAAATATTATGAGCATATAGCTATGTAAATTTACAAAAAGACTGAATTTTTCCATAGGAGATTATCAATACTGAAAAAAAAAACAAAACCAGCAATTACTGTTTTAAAACTGCCATACAGATAACTCTTCTAGTTAAATTAAACATCCAAAAAAGATGGATCTTCCTGAAAGCAATTATTAAACAATTCTTCTCGACCCAAATTTCAGAAGTAAATCTGTAATTATGGATACGAAATAGCTTTCATTTTGAAAACAGTTAATAGAAGCAACTTTTAAATAGAAAACAACTGGTTAAAGACACCTCAAAGTTATGTTGGCGGGGGAATGCTAACATGCAGCCATGGTAACGAGAACCCATCAGAACCAGTTTTAAATGTTTGTAATGATCAATGCCATCTGTCCTCACTCACTAGCCAACCAATGTCAGCTTCTCCCTCATGAAGTATAGCCAATGTGGGACAAAATCACTCCAATACGCATGCCTTGAGTGCCAACCAATCAACAGTCTTACCCAAATTACCATGGTGCTTCAGATGATGACAAACCACTTAATTCTCTGAAAAGTCTCCCAAGTCTTAAACTCCACTTTTCCTGAAACTGTATATAGAAAGTGAAGACTACTCTGTCAGAAAAGACTGTAAGTGGCCAGCATAGCTCCCTCTTATTAGTCAGCAGTAAATTCCGACTTCACCTTTATATTTCAGATATTGAGGGCTCATATCCTCTGGCAAAAATGTTTAAAGTCCTATAATAATTTACCACCACATTTCATTTTCCTTAATGAAACATAAATGAAGTTTGCTCTTCCTTTGTTCCATTCTACTATAATTAAAACTAACATAAATACCAGTAAAAGAATAAGTAGCAAGTAACCACAAGATTAGGCCCAAGTAATCCACAAAATGCAGATAACGGACAGGTTAAATTGTCAGAATGGATCCATGCCAGCCGTTCTTTCTGTTTAAGTGAGAATTGGTATTATGTTAAAAACAATACACACGGTTTAGTTAAACTCCATTCACTCAACAAACATTTATTGAATAGCACTATATATGCTAGAATGTTCTCTAAGCACTGAGGACACGGCCATGAACAGAAAAAACCCTACTCACGAGGATAGTAAACATAGTAACAATAAACTACCTAGGCAAACTACACAGTATGAGAGGAGAAAAACTAAAGCAGAGAAATCAAATTTCAATGTGTTGTAGCAAAAGGGGTGGTCGAAATACTAGTCAGGATAAACCAAGAAGGGCCTTGCTGAGAAAGTGACCTTGAAGCAAAAACCAGGGAGAAAAAGAGGGAGCAAGGAGTAAGCCATGAGGATACCTGAGAGAAAAGCACTCCACAGAGAGTTTATAGCAAGTACAGAGGTATGCCTGAAGTGTTTATAATGAGGGTGGGGGGTAAGAATAGTGAGAAATTCAAGTGTGGCTGAACAGAAGGAAAGGGATAGAAAGTAGTTCAAATCAGAGAGACAGAGGGAGGAAAGGATAGGGAGGGACCCGAGATGAACAAGTCACATAAGGCCTTGTAGCTATTAGAAAGAACTTGAGTGAATGGGAGGCCATTAGGTTTTGAGCAGAGGAGGACATAATCTGACTTATGTTTTAATAGATCCACTGTGTTTAGAATTAATGGAAAGTGAATTTTCGAAGATTATATAATATGAAGTCACTATTGAAAAATTTGATGTGGTGCATGTTGAAATATATGCTCTTTAAAATGGAAGAATAAGGGGCGCCTGGTTAGCTCAGTCGGTAAAGCGTCTGCCTTCGGCTCCGATCATGACCCTGGAGTCCCGGGATCAGCCCCACTTCAGGCTCCCCGCTTCTCCCTCTGCCTCTGCCGCTCCCTGCACTCACACACTCTCTCTCTCAAATAAATAATCTTAAAAACATTTTTAAAGGAAAAATAATAGCCTGTATGCAAAGTGCCTGAAAAAGAAGATTCACTGCATTAACAACCTCTTGGTTTATAGCATAGGGATCAAATGTTTATACAGAATATGGGACAAGTTGCCATGTGAAATCTCTTCGTAGTAATATTCAGATCAATTTGAGAGTCCAACATTTGAGCACTCGTGCATTGGGAACCAAAACCAAAAACCTAATAATTAGCAGTTTTGTTGGTAATAAGGTAGAGTGCCAGTGTAGCAGGTAACTTCCTTTTGCAACTCAGCAGATATTAAAAGTATTCTAAAGTTATTGTAAGACATCAAACCAAACACTTTAAATATACTTTGGGGGATCCCTGGGTGGCTTGGCAGTTTAGCGCCTGCCTCCAGCCCAGGGTGTGATCCTGGAGTCCCGGGATCGAGTCCCACATCAGGCTCCCTGCATGGAGCCTGCTTCTCCCTCTGCCTGTGTCTCTGCCTGCCTCTCTCTCTCTCTGTCTCTCATGAATAAATAAAAATAAAAATTAAAAATTTTAAATTTGTTAAACAATCAAAACCCTGCAGACCTAAATTCATTTTCTCAGATAGTTACATGCTGCATTATTTTATAGGTGTGAAAACTTACTTCCTTATGGATGGAGAGTTAGACTCCCTCCAAGTTTTTGATAGATAATCTTAACATATATATGTAACATGTTTAAGTATTCTTAATATATCTGTCAAATTTTATAAATATAATAATATATAATAAATGTTCTTAGAAGATGTGTGTCTAAGTGTTGACACAAGTCATGTTTTCCTATAGGATCTACTCCTGGCAATGAAGCCGTTGGGATATAGGGACAGCATATGTGAAATATGAAATGCACTGCTACATCACTCTTCAGAAAGGATTTGTCAATTTTCTTCCTCTCTCTCTCTTTTAAAGATTTTTATTTATTTATTCAGGAGACACAGAGTGAGGCAGAGACATGGGCAGATGGAGAAGCAGGCTCCTCATGGGAAGCCTGATGCAGGACTCGATCCCACGACCCCGAGATCACAACCTGAGCCAAAGGCAGACGTTCAACCACTTAGCCACTCAGGTGCAACGGATCTGACAATTTTCACCTAACAGTGTATGAGAATGACTTTTTCCTTACATTTGCTAACCTAGGTTATTTTTTTTTTTTAGTTAAATATTTATCACTATGCCTGCAAAACAATTTGATACCTTAAGGTCTTTGCCTTTTTCTGTTTAGCACCCTGGGTGGAATATCTCTACTAAAAATATAAAATGTGTTAAACATGAACATTAGTTCCAAACAGAATTTGTTTTATAGAAAAATAATAATTATCTACTGTTTAAATATTGCTATAGTCTTACCTATCAGAATCTTCATTCTGCGTAGTAGGAAACAGGTGGTTATCAGTTTCTCCAGTCTTTCTTTGTTGAATTAGTCCAGCAGCAGGAGCAGCAGCAGCAGCAACAGCAAGAGCAGTACCAAGAACAGGAGCAGCAGCAGCAGCAGCAGCATATATGTTTTCTGCTCCTTCCATTTTATTACTCGTGTGCTGCTTCCTTTCTTTTCCAGTCTTGAATGGAAATTTGATAGTTACAACTTCATTCATTAAAAAGAACTTTTTTCATTAATTGTATCATTTGACTCTTTAATGTAATTTTAATCAATAAAACTATCTTGCACTTAACTTTATCATTACATGTAATTGCAATTTTTGGAAATTCTGCTTCATTTCTGTTGGAATAGAACAACATAATTTTCCAGAATTCCAAAAAGGACTTTCTTAATTTTGTGTTCATATCTACACTTTGCCACCTAACATTCCCAACTTCTCCCCATCTGACCAGCAGATATAAAGAAATAAAAAGACACAAAAATCTGTCCTCTTCCGTCTTTACCATCTGGATTTTGCTTACACCGACAGATTCAAAGGATGTGACATTGTGATGCTCCAGGAACAAAGAGGAAGCTTTCCATTTCTGCACTGAGCTATTCTTTCCCCAACTGCCTTTTATAATTCTTTTTTCATTTGGATCCCAGGGCTATCAAAAAAGTCACAGTGTTCATTAAAATATGTGAACCAAAGTTCACCACAACATAAAAGGAGCAAAACTGATATTAGTGTCGAATTTTGGGAAATGAGTAATGCTCCCCAAATTTCACATTCCATAACCATAAAATTTTATAGCTAGAGGGTATAAAAGTAATTATCAACTTTAATCCCATTTTCTATTGATAATGGGAATAAAACCAAAAAAGGTTACATGATTTGTCCAAAGTTCCTAAAGTGGCATTACCTAGCATCAAAGAGATGATACAATTCCTTGATGCTGAATCAAATAAATGACCCAACAAGTTTATTAATCAGCTATGCTAAAAGTGTGACTTTGGCACAGTAATTTAATACCTTAATTGGGGATGAGGTGCTTAGCTAATTTTTATTTTAATGGAGGATATCTCTAGATTTTGTTTATTTTTCACCTCAAACATCAGTTTTCTCCCTTAGAGTCAAATACTGAAGGTTTGCTGAAAATCTATGCTACCTACATGATAAAAGTCGTATGTGTCAAAATATATCATACTTTATTAAACAAAATGTAAAGGTTTGATTCAACAAAAACACCTGAGAATGATGATTAAACAAACACATATATGTGTATACACACACACACACACACGTGGTCACCTGGGTGGCTCAGTTAAACATCTGCCTTTGGCTCAGGTCATGATCCCCGGGATCTGGGATCAAGACCCGTGCATCAGGCTTCCTGCTCCGCCAGGAGCGTGCTTCTCCCTTTCCCTCCTACACCTGCTCCCGTTTGTGTTCTCTCTCTCGGTGTCAAATAAAATCTAAAAAAAAAAAAAAAAATTTTTTTTTTTTTTTTAATGTAGAGGAGATGCCTGAGTGGCACAGTTAGTTGGGCCTCCAGCTCTTGATTGCAGTTCAGGTCATGATCTCCTGGTCATGGGATTGAGCTCCGCTTCAGGCTCCATGCTCACTGGGGAGTTTGCTTCTCTCCCTTTCTCTCTCCCTCTACCCCCTTCACCCTGCTCACACACTCAAATAAATAAGTAAATAAATAAGTAAATAAATAAATAAATCCTAAAAGAAAAAAAGGAGTCTGTTTTTAAAAACATGGGAGAAAAAAACTGGTGATAATGCAAATATTTGTTCTCAAAAAGTGGTCGTGTTGGAATTTGAAGTTCCAAGAGTTTGAGGAAAGCAGAGAAGACTACACATACTGAAGCAATAAACAGAAGCAATAAATAGATTGGTTTAGATGAAATATTTGTTTATATCCCTTCCCTTAGTTATTGCTTCTTTTCCATGGTATGTATTCATTTATTTTAAAGATTTTATTTATTTATTCATCAGGGACACACACACAGAGAAGCAGAGACACAGGCAGAGGGGGAAGCAGACTCCATGCAGGGAACCTGATGTGGGACTCAATCCCAGATCCCGGGATCATACCCTGAGCCAAAGGCAGACACTCAACAGGTGAGCCACCCACCCAGGCATCCCAACTTCTTTTCCATTTTATTGTTTATAGAAGTGCAACTTATATTTAAGCCAATAGATAAAAATCCTAGATATTATATTTTTTAAAGATCTATGTATTTTAGAGAACAAGACTGATAGCATGAGAGAGGCACAGCGGGAGAGAGAAACTCAAGCAGACTCCATGCTGAGCACAGAGCCTGACGTGGGGCTCCTCTTCACAACCCTGACATCACAACCCAAGCCAAAAACAAGACTAGGACTCTCAACTGACCGTGCCCCCCAGGCACCCCAAGATAATCGCATTTTTAAAGCAATTTTCTCTACGGTTACTCTGGTTCATGAGGTCACAGGGTGCATAGCGAAAAGAGCTTCCCAGTTCACACGCCACTTGGGAAACTGAAAAGAAACTTAAGGAACACAAATCTTATGTTTTCCTGCATTCCTATCATTTAGATAGCAGAAATAATATTATTTCTGAACACAATTATATATTCAGATGACCCCATTTTATACATGAGCTTTTTTCTTAAGCGGAAAATCAAAATGGCTCAGATAATTGACAAGACAAAAAAATCAAAAGAGCAGCAGCAAAGTGAATCTCTCTACCTCTTTTTGAAGTTCAACTTTCTCTTTTTCCAAAGCCAGGAGTTCTACTTGTAACATGCCTTTCTCATTCTTAAACCTTTGCAGATTTTGCATATCTTGCTGTAATTCTTCTTTTTGATATACTTTTGATGTTCTGAAAGGACGTGGTGAAGAACTCACATTTTCTAATGCAGGTTCCGTAGTTTTATAGTTATTAGTACTGTCATTATCTGCATCTAATGGCTTCTGGAAAGAGTCTTGTATTGGTTTTGTTTTCTTGTAAGTGTTTGTAATAGCAGAAGTATCATGCCTTTTCTTCTGAATCATTTGTTTCGCCACATTGGAGTGGGCAAGCCGCAAATCAAAAGGGCTTTCTGGGTCACTATACGGAGGGATATATCCAGTGTCTAATTTACTATTGGTGGTATTTTGGTTCAAACTTTTGGCCATCTGCATGTCAAACTCTTGGTCTTCTTTCACTTCAAATGTAACTAGTGGGTTCCTTAGTTTTTTATTTTCTGGATCGCTATCAAGACTCTCATTTTTGTTAAAAACATGCTCACCTGGTTTGTTATCATTTTCATGGGAAGAGAGCTTAGAAGATGACTGGCAAGCATAGTCTGGGGACCCAGAGTATGAATGAGAGAGAATAGCATTTTCGAGACTAGGCTCTTTTTGTTCAGGAAAGGCCTGAGGTACTACAGAGACAGACACTCCCAATTCATCTTTTTCCTCACAATCAAGTGTAACTTTTGTCACATTAGGAGGTATTTCCTTTACGTCTGCTTCTTTAGAATTACCACGTAGTTGTTCTAACTTAGGATGAGTAATAATTTGGTACTTTTCACAAGTTTTACCAATCTTCTGCTTTAACTCTCTGCTCATGCGTTTCACATTATTTTTCCAATCTAATTTGCCTTGTTTCATCTGTATCTCCTCATACTTCTTGTGCACACGAGGATGTTCTGAATGTACAGATCTATCACCCTGTCTATCACATTCCATATTCATTTCTGGTTCTCGAGCCATATTTTGCAGTTGCACAAGTGGAATGTTAATTTGCTTGGTTTGGCTTTCAGATGTCTTTTCAGCCAGGATACATGTTTGTAAAATAACTTTATCCTTAGGTAATCAAATACGGACAAAGAAAAATAGAAAATAATTAAAATTTAGTTATTAGCTGTTCCTAAGTCACTGGATTATAACTAAGAAGTGAGGACAGAAGAAAAGCATAAATCCATTCACTTATATTTTGTCAGGTTTTTCTTAACTAAACAATTCAATACAGTTACATCTACCAAAAAATGAATCAGATGATTTTTAATGTTACAAACTTAAAAACACTTTATTCCCTTGTATCTTAAAGAGTGAGCCCCGACAATGCATTTCAGGAGTTTTTACAAGTTTGAAACCTAGATAATAGGCAAACTATATTTTTGGGGGGCAAATATCAATTAACATCAAAGAAAAATAAATTCCTATATTTTAATTTAAATTATATACTATGATAGTGTTAGACATTGCTATAGATTATCTGCTTGTATCCAGCTCTAATATATGGTAATGTCCACTGAGAGTGGATAAGAAAAATATTAATAATATGGATTTCCTGTGCTGAAATAACTGAAAGAGTTATTGTTTATAATCCAACTACAAAGGTCCCATCCTGGAAGGTGTGATTCTACATAGGCGATCGTGCTGATTTCACGACCCCATTCTCTCAAGTCAACTACACAGAGATCACAAAGCAGAATAAATCTTTAATCTTGGCATTTGTAACTGGAAATAGAGAACTAGACACTTTGAACCACTGAGAATAATCACTCCTTGTACATGAGTCTAAGTCAGTAGTCATCATTGTTATACTGCTCATAATTTCAACTGCTTAAACATGACTCAATATTTGATGCTACCTTCTTTATCATGTAAAGAAGTTACAAAAATAGAAGAAGCAAAGAATATTTAGAATTATTTTTGTCTCAAAAGATTTTTTTTGCCTAAATTCCAAGGATGAAGTTTAGCTAAACTTAGTTACTAAAAATCATAGCATTTTAAGTTTTGTAACTCGTAAAATTTTATAAAAACTAAATATTAAATTATACTCTATTGACTTCAATATATCCACTCAAAGAGTTTCACTTGAAACATGTAATATTAGAAAAGCAGGGAAAACAATATAAAATCAGAAATTTAAATTTAAAGCTTTACATACCTGGGGGTGGTTATTTTCACTTTTATCAGGCCTTTCTTGCTCTTGCTTTTGCTGTGATGCCACTTCTAAGTCTGGTTCTGATGACAAATCTATATATTTAGTTAAAATGGACTACTTAGAATGGTTAGATAAAAGCTATTACCTCTATAAAAATAGAAAATATCATTTATCACTGAAGAGTTTAAATTCATCTTTAGCTGAATATTTAAGAAATACTTCTAATTATCTAAAATTTCAACAAACCATTTGAGAAATACTAAACGTCACCAGGTTAAAGGCACACAAACATCTCCAAGATTCATTCACAAATTCATCCACTAACATCCATGAACAAAACAATCAGAAACAAAAGTTTAAAATCCAGTAGAAACATATAAAATCACAAGAGATTATTCTCGACTTTGTAACAGTACCTCTTAAACAACACCTGAAGCTTCAACCACAACGTTATTCATCATTTCCAAAATTATTAGTACTTTTCATGTCTTTATCAGTGTATATCCTCTGGGATACACTGGACATACATCCTATGGGTATATGTGCCCAATAAGTAAACGTTTCTGAAATTATTTTCCTCTACTACTTGACAAATTTCCTTGCATCTTTTAGGACTCAGACTGCTGTGTAAAGTCATCCTTGATTATGGCTATCCTTTCTCAGATAAAAATGCATCTCTTTCTTTGGGGTTACCTTAATACCTTACAGCTTTTTCTAGTGCACCTTCACCACCTGAACTGTAAACTACTTCTTTATGTGTCTAGTTCTTTTGCTCCTACACTGTAGGGGACAATCTCGATGAGAGAGAGAGAGAATCTTGAGCGGGCTCCACCCCCAGTGCTGAGCTCCACCCGGGGCTCCATCTCACAAGTCTGAGATATGACTGGAACTGAAATCAAGAGTTGGACACTCAACCGAATGAACCGCCCAGGCATCCCTGTAGGGGACAATCTCTTAAATCATCTTTCAGTCTTCATGTTACTTAGTACTTATAAAAGTAAAGTCTTTATGTTACTTAGTACTACTTACTGAGTTCCCACTAAGTGATAGATAGGGGACCGGGTTTAAAGAAGCACGTAGATGTAAGGTGTCAGGAATAGCTTTCCTAGACATAATGCCTAAACTGAGACTGCAACAGTGACGTCAGACAGATTCAAAGGGATTAGAGGGCAGAAAATGGGGAGACCATGCAAGGCTGTAGTAAGACAAGGGAGAGAAGCACACAACAGGGTAAATATTTGTCTAAAATAGAGAGATTACAGAGGAAGACATCACTAGCAGTTCAGGATACCAGAGATAAGGGCAGACGGTATAAAGGGCTAAAGATGAAGACTTAGGCAGAAGTCAAGATTATGAAAGCTTTGTATGTAATTTTAAGATGCCTGGACATAAATATGTTTTCAACAGTGGTTCACGGTCGTATATGCATTTGAGACAGATCACTCTAAAAACTGTGGGGAGGGATGAGTGTGAGGGGTACTGTGATCAAAGACAGGAGATGAATTAGAAAGTGTAATGCAAAACAAAGATGATACACACCTGAACTGACAGAATGGTTCCAGAAATATTCAGAATATAAAATCATCAGGGCTCAGTACAGAATAAATCTGTATTAAGTGAATCAACAACAATCTTGGCATAAGGGAAAAGAGATATATTTTACATGAACTGTTTTATGTTGCTTGCATGTATTTTGTAATCGTTTTTGTTTCACATTTTCCTGTGGTACAGGAGCCTATAGGCGTTTTCTTTTTAAAGTCCTGTTTCTTGGATCTACCAAGCTCACAAAGAAGTAACAGCAAACAAATCACTTGTATAGATCAATACACTTGGATTTACAGCCTATACTCACTACTCCTGGAGATAACTGAAAATCTTTAGAAAATGAGTTAATTCTAGAAGAAAGAAAATAACAAAACTACAGGGGTGAAAAAATATTATACGATATGTTAGTACAGACGTGATCATATGACTGATAAAGGACACTGGATTAACTGATACATTAAGTAGAACACATGTTAGATGTGGTTAATCAACTGAAAATCTTAGTAGAATTAGAACTGACTTTCCATATATTCTTTTTAAATGATATTTGATACTTAAAACCAATATTCCTTGGGAACTCTTTACTCATTTAAAATAATAAAACAGCACCTGGGTTGTTCAGCCAGTTAAGTATCCAACTCTTGATTTCAGCTTGGGTCATGATCTCAGGGTTGTGAGAGACTGAGTCCCGCAGTGGGCTCCGTGCTGAGTGTGGATCCTGCTTGGGATTCTCTTTCTCCTTCTGCCCATCCCTCCCTCCTTACTTTCTGACACTCTCTAAAAAAGTAAAATAAAAATAATCAAACAAGGAGATGGACTATGCCTACACAGCTGAGAAGAGGACACTATGTAGTAAATTCTCAATGATTCCAATTACTGCTGGGAAAGTCAACTCCAAAATAAAGTCATAGCGAATATAGGAAATATCTTAATATTCTGTTTGGGAAGGTGCTTTTGTTTGTTACAGTGAATATAGTGTGATCAATACTTATGAATTTAGAGCTATAAAAATAAAGCTAAGAAACTACGTCGTGAGTAAACAATCTTTACATCTCTACCTAGTTTTCCCAACTGGTCCCCAAATTCTAAATCTAATCCCGCTACCCACTCTCAAGTGAAAGCTGAATACGAGCCTAAAAGAAATTATTTCCTCCTAATTCTCTTTCTTATTTATATGTGGCTTTGGTTAGAGGAAGAATGCAAAAATGTCTTGCTGAAAGATGCTCTGTTTGGTGGTAGGTTGCATGAAAGGAGTAAACACAAAGTAAATTTTACCACAAAATTATTTTTGAAAAATCAGAACTATGGTGAAATCATGAGGACACTGAACTCTCTCTGATTCTTTACCTTTTTTGCTCTGTTTTCTAGTAGCAGTGATTCACACAGGCCATGGAGCATAGAATTCTCTAACTGAAACATAGCTCCAATATTAATATTTTATCTATTAAGGTCATCTGTCCAAATTCTGTGGATGCTGACTCATTTTTGATCATTGGTTGTGATACAAATGGGCATTTATTATCAACTTTCAAATCCCCAGTTCTTTGACAAGTCTCATTACTGAGGGACAAACTAGAATCACAATCAGAAAAATCTGAAAACAAAGTTTCCTTTATTAGAATGTAAACAACAATACAAACTTAACAAATCTGTACAAATTCTTTTGTTAGAGAAACAGCCACAAGGCCTGCTCTTCTCCCAGACACACTACTTACTACTCATTCGTAGCTAATTATATTTTATATGTCCTATACTTGGCATTCACACAGATGAATTTAACTCTCTCTCATTTTCTTTTTTATTCTCTGTTATTACACAGTTTAATTCACTCACCAAGCTCTATTACATATTCTATATTCCATAAAAGCTCTGTCCATTAATAATTAAGAGTCTTCAAGGTCTGAATGTTTTTAGTAACAAAACTGATGTCTAATCATTTATTTTATGTTTAAATATGCATTTTGTGTTCTAAAGACGTGAGATTTAAAAAACTTGTGATGAATGGTACTACTTTAATAATAATGAGATGGTCTCTCCTCAATGCACCAACATCCTCAGAATTTAATTTTTGGACAAATATCATATTTATATGAGAAATCAAAGACTTGGGTAATATAATCCTTTCCATGTAAAAACAAAATAAGTCTCAGTCCACACTGAGATCCAAAAACAGAAACAGAAAATGCCATGAAACAGCCATGAAACAGAAAATGAATATATAACAAAACTATTGTCCCTTTGTAAACAAGATTGGTCTGATTTAAACCTTTTAAGACAAGGGAAACAAAAAAGCAAGAAATGCAGAAATGAAACTTTAATGCCCATTTCATCACAAGGGCCCCTTTATCATTTTGCATCCATGAACCCTGTACATGGTTTAAATCAGTTCTCCCATGTCATCTGAGAATCCCCAGAGTCCCAAGATCTATCGATTCACAAAATCCAAGAGGTGAAAACTATCTTCACAAGCATACTAAATGCTATTTGACATTTCCACTCTCATTTCCTTATTAAGTGTACAATAAAGTTTTCTAAAGATAAAATGTGTGATAGCATTGCAACTCGCATGATCAGTGGATCACAGCTCTAATGGCTAACAACATGAGATTGTGTATCCTTGTGTTTTAAATGTTTTAATTTCTAAGATTGTAAATATCAACAGATATAACCCACTTAAGCAGACGTTCTTTGGAATGCTCAATAATTTTTAAATAGTAGAAAAGAACCCTAGGCCGAAAAGGTTCAGAATTACTTTTTTAAAAGATTGTGTCTACCAAATATTAAGATACAACTAATTCCGTCCCACATTTCTAATAATCAAAGTCACCACACACACACACACAATCAGAACAAGTGTTTGGCTTAAAATGATCAATATAACAACACAAAGATGAAATGAAGTTTTAACTTCATTTAACACAACTGACATGTTAGCAAGTGAAGCTTTACTCTGGGTAAAAGTCAGAATTCAAATAAGTATGGTGAACACCAGAAAAATCTTAGAGTCTAATAATTAACTTCTGGGAACCCCTTAGAAGTAAAGGAATTCCAAACCAGGGACATTAGGATTTCAAAACTTAAAAGTAGAAACTTGAACTAAAGCTTACATTTTTAAAATCTCTTTTTCTTATGCTTGTAAATATCTTTTGTTCAAACGTGGATATCAGCAATGACATCTACCTTATTTATGTCACATCCTTCGATTAAATTTGTCTCACATACACACACACACACACACACACACACACACACACACACAAAGAAGAATTTGGTATAAGAAGACGATGGGCATTTCAACAGTTTAGTGCACATCTTTCCACAGGTATATTTGTACTGTAAAATTTACCTGATCTGGGTGTTTGTTTATCACTCGTTGCGACTGCTTCATTAGGAACAGAATCTTTCACTTTAGTGGTAGACTGGATGGGTATTGAAACAATATGATTAAAACAATGTGCATTTCATACAATCTGTAGTTAAAAATTCAAAATAAAAATACAAAAGCTTTACCTTCCAGTGAAGAAGATCTTTTCCAGGAGAATCTAAAACACAAAAGGGACATGTAGTTAATTATACGTAAATATGAAAGCCAACTATACATTCATGCAGTTAGGATTAAGCTGAATCCTCATACTTGGCTTTGAAAGTGATTACATTAGGCTTTGGTCTTGATTCTAGAGACAGGAAGGTGGATTAAGACAGCAACAAGACAGAAATAGGAACCCATTATAAATACTATAAAAAATAGAAATATATGTTCAACATAATATGCAGTTAGGATTCCAAAAGTAAGATGATGTTTCAAATGAAATAACTAAAACAGAAATCACTAAACGTTGCACATATACCAACGTGAACATGCTGATTGATGGGGGAGAAAAGCAATCTTTAATCAGAGGAACAAATGAGGACTCTGAGAGGATAAACGTGAAAGCTGAAGGCAACAGCACATCCTGATTGCAGTACAGCAGAATCATCGATACCATTCTACTACAAGTATTTACCATGTTCTTCAATTTGTCCCGTAATTTAGGCAGTACGCAGTTATGATGAATGCATAATTTATTGAATGCGTAATTTATTTGTCACCAAAAACAGTGTTATGAATTGATCAGCCTGGATATACTTGTAGGATAATAGTCAATAAAAGTATTCGTTTTTGTCTATACCCACGTGGGCCACTGGTATGCCTACATTTCTTGTATCCTCTAGTTTAGCCATGTTAAAGTTTCTTGACCCATGCACGCAAGAAGGTATATAAAACACATCTAAGAAATAATGTATAATAAGCTTTCAATATGGAACCATGACTATCAAACTGAAAAAAAAAATCAATTTAATTGCCACCGAATTTTTAGATACTAAAAATCTTTTGTATTTCAAAATCAGTGTCATATTTATTGATAGTAACAATTTTAACATTTAAGGAATGGACCCTATGATTTCTTTATTTTCCAAAATTAGTTTGATTTGGTAGACTATGTCAGTCTTGAAAAGGTTTCTTTGAAACAGTTATCATCCCCCAAAATGAGCTATCTGAAAAAGAGAACACCCATGCTTCCATATTCAAATTAGTCTCATTTGAATAATGAATATTGAAGCAACATATATCTTTGAGGTCCAATAGATTTGAGGAAGATGAATGGTGGCTATGTTTTATCCCAAGTCTAGCACTCCATTTGCTCTCAGTATTCTTTGTGGAGCAGCTGTGATCTAATCTGTTTCAGTAGAAATAAACTCAAGGTATCTAAAAAGTGAGTTCTCGGGCAGCCCCGGTGGACCAAGGGTTGGTGCCACCATCGGCCCAGGGTGTGATGCTGGAGACCCAGGATCCAGCCCCACGTTGGGATCCCTGTATGGAGCCTGCTTCTCCCTCTGCCTCTCTCTATGTCTGTCATAAAAAAAAAGTGAATTCTCTAGAGTTTCCTCACCAACTCCAAAATTTCCTAGCTAAGACTTCTTTCATTTTTCCCTCTTTCCCTTCACTATCCCGTCTTCAAAAGTAATTTCTGGGGGCACCTGGGTGGCCCCAGTCAGTTGTGAGTCTAGCTCTTGATTTCAGCTCAGGTCATGATCTCGGTGTCCTGGGATTAAGTCCCATGGTGGGCTCCTCACTCAGCAGGGAGTCTGCTTAAGGACTCTCTCTCCCTCTCCCTTTGCCCCCTCCCTGCTCGCTCACTCTCTAACATAAATAAATAAATCTTTTTAAAAAGTAATTCATGATCTATGGTCTTGATTTTTTTTTTGCTTTTACAACCGTTTTATGGATTTTCTCCACCACTTCTTTCCTCTTTGTTTAGCAATAGTATCTTACATCTATGCCTTCTATTTCTGTATCTCCTGCTCCCCTCTGGTTATAAACATGTTCAGAAATAAAAACAAAATAATGCTTTTTCTTGACCTTGTTATGTCTTGAACTATCCAACAGCTCTTCCAGATTTCTCTACAGGAAAGTCTATACCCATGCTACTGAGCACATGACCCAAGGACCACAGACACTGGCATCACCTGAGAGGTCAAAATGCAGATTCCAGACCTGATGTTCAGTGTGCATTTTTAACAAGGTCTCAGGCAATTCCCTACAATTTGAGAAATCCTGGGTCATACTGAACGCTGCCGCTGTATTACTTTACCTTAACCTTCTAGGATCAAGCCTCAAGTTCATCACTATCAATTCTGAAAGTGAAGATGTATTAAAAGTCATAAATGTTCTAACGGACTTTTTATCAGGGCTAAAGCTTCCTTGATCTCCACCTAATTGACCCTGCTCTCTTTTTCCTTCCAATTCTTTTTCATTTTTTGCACGAAATGATACTAACTTATGAAGTACCACCATTTTATATGACATTGAGGTACACATTAATTTATTTAAAGATGTTTTCATTTATTTGACACAGAGAGCGCGTGCACAAGCAGGCAGAGCAGCAGACAAAGGGAGAGGGAAAAGCAGGCTCCCAGCTCAGCACGGCTCCATCCCAGGTCCCGGGGATCATGGCCCAAGGCAAAAGCAGACCTTCAATTGACTGAGCCACCCAGGCACCCCTAACATACATACATTTATAGCTGACTAGGACATAGCTCTACATAATCAGCTAGGTCAATCCATAATGTCTTCCCAACAGTGAGAAAAACTGTTAAGAGTGGGAAAATTTTGGTATACTACTCTGACAAGTTTTGGTACTGGAAGCTCACCTGATATCCCCACATTTCAAATAATTTGCTCCTCCTTTTATTTTTTTAAAGATTTTATTTATTTATTCATGAGAGACACAGAGAGACAGAGGGAGAGAGAGACAGAGACAGAGAGAGGCAGAGACACAGGCAGAGAGAGAAGCAGGCTCCATGCAGGGAACCTGATGTGGGACTTGATCCCGGGACTCCAGGATCATGTCCTGGGCTGAAGGCAGGCACCAAACCACTGAACTACCCAGGGATACCCTGCTCTTCCTCCTAAAAAAATTCTCTCATTTGACCACCTTCCACTATAAAGCGTTGCTTATATTCCTCCATTTACTCCCTGTACTCTCAGCCATTCTCATCATTCCCTCTTTGCTTTTTTCCAACTATTTCCAGGCATTCCTTAGGTCTTGGAATACCTGGAAATGGAACCAGTAATTTAGCTCCTTTAGCCGTACTCTCAATTTAATCTGCAGCTGACACCTGATAAAATATAGAACTCCCCTCCTTTTCTCATCTTTCTCCTTTCTATGCATGTAATAGGTGATTTTCTTTGGAAATTAGGATACATGAGAATTTCTGTTTTATTTTTTTTTTATTTTTTTTTTAAATTTTTTATTTATTCATGATAGGCACACAGTGAGAAAGAGAGAGGCAGAGACACAGGCAGAGGGAGAAGCAGGCTCCATGCACCGGGAGCCTGACGTGGGAATCGATCCTGGATCTCCAGGATCACGCCCTGGGCCAAAGGCAGGCGCCAAACCGCTGCGCCACCCAGGGATCCCAGAATTTCTGTTTTAAATCAACATTCTGTCAAATGACTTTTTATAAAATACAATTCTTACCTTCTACTTGTTCACTGAATATACTTTGCCCTTGTTGATCTGCAGCTCCAGGTAAACAATCAACAGATTTCTTTGGAAGTCTTGCAGAAATACTCTGTTAAAATTAACATCAATAATGAGTTGCATAAAGATTTCCAAATCCTTTTCTAAGAAAATATTCAAATGTTCTACTTTAATCACAATCAGACATACAAATAAGAAAAGCATGTATTGAAAACCAACACATTTAAAAACCTCATCTATGCTATCTCAATTAAGTGCACCTTTTCATCTTCATTTGGCCATTAACTCTAACTGAACATGGAAGGCCAGAGTAAATATTTTCACAGACAAGAAGACTGACTTATAAGTACATTTCAACAAGGAAATAACAAAACACCTAACTCTACTTTGTGTTTTCCACCAGGATAAAAGGACAGTAAAACTATTGAAACAAATTCTTTAATAAGTACATTTGCTATAAATTTAAACTGTTCCTAATGGCAGAAAGTTTTTTAGACTTCAAATAAGATACTTGGCATGATAAGAAACCTCGGAGTACATCATGTTGAGTATAAACAGAACACTGTGGTAGCTGCTGCTTCATTTAGATAAACAAAGGCTTGGAATTTTCATTGGTAGGAAAAAATGGTTGAATGAAATGGCAAAGTAGGAAGAAAAACTTTTCTTGAAATTATGTCTAAATAATATCAAAAGATTTTAGATATAGGTATGAAATGCTTCAAAAAGTATAGTAAGCTTTCAGAAAGGAAGAATAAGAACATTCATTGAGGGCAACCCTGCTGGGACCCCTCTCACTCCTAAGAGCTTTCTCTGTATCTTTACTGAATAAACTTCTTTCATTTTACTCACACACACAAAAAGAACATTTACTGATTAATCACCTAAACGGTACCAGGCATTTGTTTTAGTACACAGTTTCTTTTCTACACACAAAAATAACAATGATTATAACAATGGAGTGGGTCTTCCTGCTTCCCGGTCACTTCTAAGACATTAGAGTAAAAGGAACAGATGTGTTCCATGGTCTCTCTGTCCAGAATGTCCTTCTTCAAGACATTCTTGTGACTGATCCTTCCCACCCGTCACTTGGCAGCTCTGGCACACTCAGAGAGACTTTTTCTCACTACCAAAATTCCACTCCCATTCGCATCCCCATCCTAACTACAAATGCCTCCAATATTCCCTAAACTAACATTTCCATTTTTTTTTTACATGAAATGCTTACAGTGACTTATAATGGATCAGAGTTTCCTTATTTTTCTGCTCCTACCACTACAACCTGTACAGCCTGGTCATAGTTAGTATTCAGTAACATAAATGTATTTAAGGTCGAAACACTGAAAATCATCTCACTGAGGGGGTGCCTGGGTGGCTCAGTCAGTTGAGCATCTAAATCTTGATCTCAACTCAGGTCATGGGTCTCAGAGTCGTGAGATCGAACCCCACATTGGACTCTGTGTTGAGCATGAAGCAAAGTTAGGATTCTCTCTCTCCCTCTCCCTCTGCCTCTGCTCCTCCCTGCCCGCTCACATGTGTGTGCGCACTCTCTCTCTCTCTCTAAAACATAATCATCATCCTCATCTCACTGAGAAGGTCTAAGTACCAAATCTTGAAGAATGCAAGGGCTGAGGGTGTTGATGGCCAGACAGTCAAATATCCACAAATGACTTTTGATTCCCCCAAAACTTAGCTACTCATCTCTTATTTCCTACTTTAAGAGCAATTAGACTTAAAAATAGGAAACGTATATATGAAAAACCAAAACATTTCAATAAAAGACTCATATATATGCTCTCTAGATCTAAGCTACTTCTTAACCCTCATTTGGCCACTGAGCATGGAAGGTCAAGTAAATTATAACCTGATGTTGACCTTACCAATAACTGAAAGGCAATGAACAAGCTTTGTATATTATATGTACTATACACTGTATCCTTAAAATATAAAGAAAAGGTTATTAAGAAAATCATAAGGAAGATAAAATATATTAAGAAAATACTTATCGAGAAGCATCTGTAAGTGGACACACAGTTCAAGCCCATCTTTTTTTTTTAATTTTTATTTATTTATGATAGTCACAGAGAGAGAGAGGCAGAGAAATAGGCAGAGGGAGAAGCAGGCTCCATGCACCGGGAGCCCGATGTGGGATTCGATCCCGGGTCTCCAGGATCGCACCCTGGGCCAAAGGCAGGCGCTAAACCACTGCGCCACCCAGGGATCCCAAGCCCATCTTGCTCAAGGGCCAACTGTACACCTACACAATGTCTCTAATCACAGGCTACTGAAACTTAACATACCCCAAATTACAAATCCACCTGTACACTCTAACTTTCCCATTCTTTTCTTAACACTTGCCATTTTACTGTCCTTCAGAAATCTTCACATTTAAAAACCATGCCCTCTATATTTAGTAAGTCACTCAAATACTGCTGTGATCATTTTTTGTCTCATATTTCTAGAGCATTCTTTACAGCTCACAAAGTGGGTGATCACCTTTGTTACCACATTTGGTCATGACACACACCCAAGGGGTAAGTATTAGTATCATTTTTATGAATGAGGTCACTGACATTCAAACAGGTTAAACAAGTTTTTCTGAGATCCCACAGCAAGTAAGTGACAGAACCAGGATGGTAGCACATCTTTTGACTTCAAATACAGTGCTCACACCATTGTAGAGCAGCTGCCTCTACTAAGACATAGGCCCGTTTTACCTTCTTCCATAGGTGTCACCATAGAATAGGTCATAATTACTTTATACTATGTTACTATAAGTAGGGCAGCCACAAAGATACTCAATGCATGCTATTTTAACTATCCCAAATGTTTTTACCTTTTAAAGTACCACTAAATCATGGGGACCTCGATGGCTGAGTCAGTTCTGGGATCAAGTCCCAAGTCATCAGCCTCCCTGCTGAGGGGGGAGCCTGCTTCTTCCTCTCCCTTTGTCCCTTACCCTGCTCATGCATGTGTACTCTCTCTTAAATAAATAAATAAATAAATAAATAAATAAATAAATAAATAAATGAATAAATAAATAAATTCTTTACAAAAATAAATGAACAACGTACCACTAAACCACATTGTTATTATACTCCCACTGCTCCTTGTAGATCTACCTGACAATCCAAATATAATACTTTTAGGGTGCCTGGATGTCTCCGTTGGTTGAGCATCCAATACTTGGTGTCAACTCAGGTCATGATCTCATGGTCATGGAATCAAGCCCTGTGATGGGCCCTGCACTCAGACTGAAGTCCGCTTCAGATTCTGTCTCCTTCTCCCTCCCACTCACTCTCTCAATAAATAAATACATAAAAGCTTTTAATAAACCTTTACATATATAGTTAATATATAAATTATGATATTATACATTATGCATAATACACAAACTATATATAAATGTGTTATATATAAAATAGAATATGGAAATTATAATATATGATACACATATATGCTAATAAATTTAATGTATAAACATAATATATATGATTTATACTTCTAAAAAACTATAATCCAAACTCTGTCTAGATCACATTAGAAGTTTTGCACATCCATACACACCACAGAATCATACATTTCACCATAGGTTGACCTAGAGTTTTTCTTTAGCTTTTTAGATAACTTTAAAACCCAAACTTGGGATATCTGGGTGGCTCAGTGATTGAGCATCTGTCTTCAGCTCTGGACGTGATCCCAGAGTCCTGGGATTGGGTTCCACGTGGGGCTCCCTGTGTGGATCCTGCTTCTCCCTCTGCCTCTCTGTGTGTCTCTCATGAGTAAATGGATGAAATATAGAAATAAAAAAAGATTCCTTAACACAATTTTTAAAAAGATTTTATTTATTCATGAGAAACACACACACACACACACACAGAGGCAGAGACACAGGCAGAGGGAGAAGCAGGCTCCCCATAGGAACCCCAATGTGGGACTCAATCCCTGGACCCTGGGACTGTGCCCGGAGCAGAAAGCAGATGCTCAACCACTGAGCCACCCAGGCGTCCTGATTCCTTAACACTTCTAAGCTCAGTTTTCTGCCATACTACCACACACCTTTCACTAAGTTAAGCTTGCAAATTAGCAGAACTCTATTACTATATTTATCACATAATTATCAATTACAGGTAAAAGGTATAAGGAATTTATTTTTATGGGCAAATGCAGACATGATATTTTTTTATTTTTTTATTTTTTTAAAGAATTATTTATTTATTTATCTATGAGAGACACACACACAGAGAGAGGCAGAGACATAGGCAGAGGGAGAGGGAGAAGCAGGCTCCATGCAGGGAGCCTGATGTGGGACTCGATCCCGGGTCTTCAGGATCACACCCCGGGCTCCAGGCGGCGCTAAACCACTGCACCACTGGGGCTGCCCAGACATGATATTTTAAAATAATAAGAAGACGGTACCTCAGAATCCCAAGGTGAACTATCTTCTCCTCATCCTAAAGCTGATATCCTATCTGTAAAATATAGTCACAAATACATTAATGAGAACATGTATTACTATGAATTCTAAACACATATACAAGCGCATCCACATTCACAAATATTTCAATAAACCCCCCCCCAAAAAAAAACAAAAAAAAACAAATATTTCAATAAAATAAAAGTAATAGGAGATAAGATTTTCAGAGGGATGAAACATTTTCAGGAAGAAAAAGTTCACAGTAGTTTGCGATACTTAGATAGTAAAAGAAAAATAACTTCGTGAAATGAAGTGGATAACATATTTGGATCTACATACTTTCATATTGTTTTTTACTAGCATGTAAGCATAGAAAAAAACTCATAGAGGTTCACTAACTTAACACTCATATGATTTTTGTGTGCTCTATCAGCAGAAGTCAAATTGTCATTAACTGCTTGCTCTTGTGGAGGACTTTCAATAATATCAATACCATTGTCCTTTTTTCCAATTGCCAGCTTCGTTGCTCCTTCCTATAAGAACACCACCACCACCACCACCACCACACACACACACACACACACACACACACACAAAACAGCTTCAAAAAACATCATATTAATCCACCTACTCTCTCACTCCTCAAAAAGACAAATACATACTGTATCTGTCAAGTCATAGGCACTATCCTAGGAGAAGATGGAAATATAAATAAAAGAGGGAGTCTGCCTTATATGCTACTAGGGGGACAGATGGACAAAAACAAATAAGAACAGAAGAGGATCATTGTCTAGTTCTAGAAGTGAAGTGAATAGAGTTCAGTGAAGGCACAAGGAGAAAAATGTTGTATATGGGAAGCTCAGGAAATGCTGCAAAGATAAGGCTTATATCTTGAAAGACAAAGTATACAAGGAGTGTGTGAAGGGCATTCTAGCAAAGGTAGAACGATCAAAAGGATGAAGTAGGAAATAACATAGTAAGTGACAGTAGCTCAGAATGTGGCAAAACTAGGACACAATTATTGGGAATGGGATAAAGAGATATAATTGGAAAATCAGGACTGAACTGAAAAAGACAGAGTCATGCTAAGATATGAACTTTCTCCTTCAGGTATTGGGGAATCCACTAAATAAGCAGGAGTTACATCATCACATATATATTTTAGAAATGTCACTCTAGTACCAATGTAAAGATGAACATAAAGGAACCAAAAGAGAAGAGTATTTCAAAATTATAGATGAGAAAGTGAATTATGGTAATAAGAGGTGAAAAATTGTTAAGCAAGTAAAGATACTGCATGTGGTGGAGTGACTGGATGTGGTTTTTAAGATTTATTTATTTACTTTTGGAGAGAATGAGAGAGTGTGTGCCCATGCAGAGGGAGGGACAGAGGAAGAGGAAGAGAATCCTCAAGCAACCTCTCCACTCTGCACAGAGCCAGACACAGGGCTCAATACCGGGACCATGAGATCATGACCTGAACCAACATTAAGAGTCAGATGCTTAACCAAGGGAGCCACCCCAGTCACCTGGATGTGATGTCACCTAATTTTAGGGAAGTTTAGAGTCCAGGATTTTTTTTCTGCTTCAGTGTTCCAATGGTGCTTTATATTACGGTGGGGTAAACAAATGACAAAGCAGATTTAAAAGTCAGGAAGAGCAAAGAGTCAGAAATAATGTCTTCAGTCTGGGACTTCATCAAATCTGAAGCACCCAGGGGACTTATTAAGAAAGTTTTAGATAAATACATTTGGAGTAGAAAAAAATGACAATACTCAGGAAAACCACATGATGTTAAAAAGTCATCTATAAAACATACTAACCTGGGATCCCTGGGTGGCGCAGCAGTTTGGCGCCTGCCTTTGGCCCAGGGCGCGATCCTGGAGACCCGGGATCGAGTCCCACATCGGGCTCCCGGTGCATGGAGCCTGCTTCTCCCTCTGCCTGTCTCTCTTTCTCTCCCTCTCTCTGTGACTATCATAAATAAAAAAATTTAAAAAAAAATAATAAAATAAAACATACTAACCTGATATAATTAATGTCAACCTACACAAAACTCTGAAATTTTCAAAATAAAAATAAAAGAAGGAAAAAAAATAAAACAAAATAAAAGAAAGGGGGAAAAACCATGGGATTCAGTACTTCACTTATATACTTCAACATTACTTTCTAGAACAGAAAAAAATACTTTTATTAATATACACAAGTAATGAGCACCTGGATGGCTCAGTTGGCTAAGCCAACTTGATTTCGGCTCAGGTCATGATGTCAGGATTGTGACATTGAGATTTACATCAGACTCCACACTCAGCAGGGATCCTGCTTCTCTCCTTCTCTCTGCCCCTCTCCCCACTTCTGAGATAAATAAATCTTTAGAAAAATGCATATATACGTGGGCATGTATTCATTTCTGCACTTTTAAGATAGATACTGAATCCCAGGTCTCCAGGATCAGGTCCTGGACTGAAGGCGGCGCTAAACCACTGAGTCACCCAGGCTGCAACAATATTCCTTATAAAAAAATGAAACTTAAAAGCTAAGATTTAAGTTGTAGAAGAGAAATATTTTAGGGATTACAGAATTTTAAGGCACTTTATGAGAAAAATATAAAACCCCACTTTAAAATTCACATGGTTTCTTATTCCACTGTGAATAGCATACTAATAGCTTTAATTTCCTATCTACATATATAGGATGGTACTTAAAGGCTGGAGAAAGAATCTAATATTAAAATATTAATAATCATGATCATCCAAATTAAAGGTTTAAAGTCTCCAAAGTCATGAATGATTATCAAGCAGGACATAATATTCCATATTCACGGGAGAGAAGAAAAGGCCTTAAACAATCAAATCACTTGTATTTCTGAGTTTCAGATACGAAAGAATTCACAGGTTAAATTTAACAATTTTTGGTGGCACCGGGCTGGCTCACTCACAAGAGTGTGTGACTCGTAATCTCAGCATCTGAGTTTAAGCCCAGCATTGGGTATAGAGATTACTTAAAACAAAATTTAATCTAAAAAATACAAAACAGCGAGTGAAGCCGAGGGGAGCCGACAGCTCCTGAGAAGGCGAGGGGTGTGTGTGCATCCGCCTCTTACTCCTCTCCCTGCAGCCCTCCCTCGAGGCTGGCAACACCTGGGCCCCTCCGCCACCCGCCTGCCTGGGTGGCCTGGCAGGACCTCGCGCCCTGCCCTCGTGGTCGGCGCCACCGCCCCTGCCCCTTGTCCCATCTAGGCGCTGCGGCCAGTCCTGCCCCTCCGGCGCCCACGGCCGGGCCCATGTGCAGCAGTGGCAGCGGCGGGGGCAGGGATCGCTTGGGACTCCCCTTCACTGGGTGCGCGGCCCACCCCGTCGCGGGCCTGCCACCTCCCCGCCCCAGGAAGCAGAATGTGATGAACACGGTGAAGGGAAAGGCGCTGGGAGTGGCTGAGTACCTGACCCAGGTCCTCAAGGAATCAAAATTTAAGGAAACTGGTGTTATCACCCCAGAAGAGATAACTTTCAAATCATCCTGAAAACCTACCAATTCGGTCTGAGATTTAAAGAGAGAACTGAAGTGACACAGTGAGAAAACTCTGCCCTTCTATCAAGTACAACTTGTTTATGGCCACTCTGCACTGAGCAAAATGACTAGAAGGAAAAACTCATCTAAAAAGAAAGAATCAGACACATTCCTCTCCCCCACAGTGTTACAAAATTTGAATTACAATTCAATGTCAGAGAGCCAATAAAGAAGCACAATTATAAAGCTACTGGTGGCTCAAGAAAAAAAGCATAAAGGATTCAAGAGACTTCATGACTGCAGAATTTCGATCTCATCAGGCCGAAATTAAAAATCAATTAAATGAGATGCAATCCAAACTGGAGGTCCTAACGATGGATAACGACGTAGAAGAATGAGTGAGTGACATAGAAGACAAGTTGATGGGATCCCTGGGTGGCACAGAGGTTTGGCGCCTGCCTTTGGCCCAGGGCGCGATCCTGGAGACCCGGGATCGAATCCCACGTCGGGCTCCTGGTGTGTGGAGCCTGCTTCTCCCTCTGCCGGTGTCTCTGCCTCTCTCTCTCTCTCTGTGTGTGACTATCATAAATAAATAAAAATTAAAAAAAAAGACAAGTTGATGCCAAGGAAGGAAACGGAGGAAAAAAGAGAAAAACAATTAAAAGATCCTGAGGACAGGTTAAGGAAAATAAATGACAGCCACAGAAGGAAAAATCTACATTTAATTGGGGTTCCAGAGGGTGCAGAAAGGGACAGAGGTCCAGAAAGTGTGTTTGAACAAAACCTAGCTGAGAAGTTCCCTAACTTGGGGAGGGAAACAGGCATTCAGATCCAGGAGATAGAGAGATCACCACCTAAAATCAATAAAACCTGCTCAACACCTTGACATTTAATAGTGAAGCTTGCAATTCCAAAGATAAAGAGAAGATCCTTAAAGCAGCAAGACACAAGAGATCCCTAACCTGTATGGGGAGAAGTATTAGGATAACAGCAGACCTCTCCACAGAGACCTGGCAGGCCAGAAAGGGCTGGCAGGATACAGTCATGGTCCTAAATGAGAAGAACATGCAGCTGAGAATACTCTATCCCCATCAAGGCTCCCATTTACAATAAAAGGAGAGATAAAGAGCTTCCAAGATAGGCAGGAACTGAAAGAATATGTGACCACGAAAGCAGCTCTGCAAGAAATACTAAGGAGGACTCTGTAAAAGAAAGAAGAAGTCCAAGGAAACAATCCGTAAAAGCAGAGACTGAACAGGTATCATGATGACACTAAACTCGTATCTATAGTAACTCTGAACGTGAATGGGCTTAATGACCCCATCAAAAGGCGCAGGGTTTCAGACTGGATAAAAGAGCAAGACCCATCGATTTCCTGTCTACGAGAGACTCATTTTAGACCTAAGGACACCTACAGCCTGAAAATAAAAGGTTGAAGAACCATTTAACATTCAAATGGTCCTCAAAAGAAAGCAGGGGTAGCTATCCTTATATCAGCTAAATTAAAGTTTATCCCAAAGACTGTAGTGAGAGATGAAGAGGGACATTATATCATACTAAAAGGATCTCTCCAAAAAGAGGACCTAACAATCAGGATATTTATGCCCTGAAAGCGGGAGCTGCCAAGTATATCACTCAATTAATAACGAAAGTTCAGATATACTTAGATATTAATACACTTATATGTGGAGACTTGACTATAGTGCTTTCTGCAATCGACAGATCTTCTAAGAACAACATCTCCAAAGAAACAAGCGCATTAAACGATACACTGGACCAGATGGATTTCACAGATATTTACAGAACTTCACATCCAGACGCAACTGAATACACATTCTTCTCAAGTGCACATGGAACTTTCTCCAGAATAGGCCACATACTGTGTCACAAATCAGGTCTTAAACGATACCAAAAGATTGGGATTGCCCCCTGCATATTTTCAGACCATAATGCTTTGAAACTAGAACTAAACCACAAGAAGAAATATGGAAGGATTTCAAACACGTGGAGGTTAACGACAATCCTGCTAAACGATTAAAGGGTCAACCAGGAAATTAGAGAAGAATTAAAAAGATTCCTGGAAACTAATGAGAATGAAGATACAACCGTTCAAAATCTTTGGGAACAGCAAAAGCAGTCCTGAGGGGGAAATACATCGCAAGACCAGCATCCGTCCCCAAACTGGAAAGAACTCAATGCAAAAGCTAACCTTGCACCTAAAGGAGCTGGAGAAGGAACAGCAACTGAAACCTTCAACCAGCAGAAGAAGACAATTAATAAAGATTCGAGCAGAACTCAATGAGATAGAGACCAGAAGAACTGTGGAACAGATCAACAAAAACCAGGAGTTGGTTCTTTGAAAGAATTAATAAGACAGATAAACTATTAGCCAAACTTATTAAAAAGAAGAGAGAGAAGACCCAAATTAATAAAATCATGAACGAGAGAGGAGGGATCACCACCAACACCAAGGAAATACAAACGATTTTGAAAACTTAGTATGAGCAGCTTTATGCCAATAAATTAGGCAATCGAGAAGAAATGGGTGCATTCCTGGAAAACCACAAACTACAAAACTGCAACAGGAAGACATAGAAAAGCTGAACAGGCCAATAACCAGGGACGAAACTGAAGCAGTCATCAAAAACCTACCAAGACACAAAAGTCCGGGGCCAGATGGCTTCCCAGGGGAATTCTATCAAACGTTTAAAGAACAAACCATACCTATTCCACTAAAGCTGTTATGAAAGATAGAAAGGGATGGAGTACTTCCAAAGTCGTTCTATGAGGCCAGCATCACCTTAATTGCAAAACCAGACACAGACCCCACCAAAAAGGAGAATTATAGACCAATACCCTGATGAACACGGATGCAAAAATTCTCAACAAGATACTAGCCAACAGGATCCGACAATACATTAAGAAGATGATTCACCATGACCCAGTGGGATTTATCCCCGGGATGCAAGGCTGCTTCAACACTTGTAAAGCAATCAATGTGATTCATCACATCAGCAAGAGAAAGAACCAAGAACCACATGATCCTCCCAATAGATGCAGAGAAAGCATTTGACAAAATACAGCATCCATTCCTGATCAAAACTCTTCAGAATGTAAGGATAGAGGGAACATTCCTCAGCATCTTAAAAGCCATCTATGAAAATATCGTACTCAATGGGGAAACACAGGGAGCCTGTCCCCTAAGATCAGGAACAAGACAGGGATGTCCACTCTCACCACTGCTATTCAACAGAGTACTAGAAGTCCTAGCCTCAGCAATCAGACAACAAAAAGAAACAAAAGGCATTCAAAGTGGCAAAGAGGAAGTCAAACTCTCCCTCTTTGCAGATGACATGATACTGTGCATAGAAAACCCAAAAGAGGGCAGCCTGGGTGGCTCAGCGGTTTAGCGCCTCCTTCGTCCCAGCGCCTGGTCCTGGGGACCCGGGATTGAGTCCCGCGTCCGGCTCCCTATGTGGAGCCTGCTTCTCCCTCTGCCTGTGTCTCTGACTCTCTCTCTCACTGTATCTCATAAATAAATGAATAAAATCTTTTTTTTTAATTTTTTTTTTTATTTATGATAGTCACAGAGAGAGAAAGAGAGAGAGGCAGAGACATAGGCAGAGGGAGAAGCAGGCTCCATGCACCGGGAGCCTGATGTGGGATTCGATCCCGGGTCTCCAGGATCGCGCCCTGGGCCAAAGGCAGGCGCCAAACCGCTGCGCCACCCAGGGATCCCCTGAATAAATAAAATCTTAAAAAAAAAAAAGAAAGAAAAAGAAAACCCAAAAGACTCCACCCCAAGATTGCTAGAAATCATACAGCAATTTGGGATTGTGGCAGGATACAAAATCAATGCCCAGAAATCAGGTGCATTTCTATACACGAACAATGAGACTGAAGAAAGAGAAATGAAGGAGTCAATCCCAATTACAATTGCACCCAGGAGCATAAGATACCTAGGAATATACATAACCAAAGAGGTAAAGTGTCTCCACCCTCAAAACTACAGAACACTTCAGAAGGAAATTGAGGAAGACCCAAAGAGATGGAAAAATATGCCATGCTCATAGATTGGAAAAATTTCAATGCTACCCAGGGCAATTTACACATTTAATGCAATCCCTATCAACATACTATGGACCTTCTTCAGAGAGTTGGAACAAATCATCTTAAGATTTGTGTGAAATCAAGACCCCTGGGTGGCGCAGCGGTTTGGCGCCTGCCTTTGCCCCAGGGCGTGATCCTGGAGACCCGGGATCGAATCCCACATCAGGCTCCCGGTGCATGGAGCCTGCTTCTCCCTCTGCCTGTGTCTCTGCCTCTCTCTCTCTCTCTCTGTATCTGTCATAAATAAATAAAATAAAAAAAAATTTGTGTGAAATCAGAAAAGACCCCAAATAGCTAGGGGAATATTAAAAAAGAAAACCATAGCTGGGGGCATCACAATGCCAGATTTCAGGATGTACTACAAAGCTGTGGTCATCAAGACAGTGTGGTACTGGCATAAAAACAGACACATAGATCAATGGAACAGAATGCAGAATCCGCAAGTGGACTCTCAACTTTATGGTCAACTAATATTCAACAAAGCAGGAAAGACTATCTACTGGAAAAAAGACAGTCTCTTCAATAAATGGTGCTGGGAAAATTGGACAGCCACATGCAGAAGAATGAAACTGGACCACTTTTTTACACCATACACAAAGATAAACTCAAAATGGATGAAAGATCTAAATGTCAGACAGGAATCCATCAGAATCCTAGAGGAGAACACAGGCAACACCCTTTTTGAACTTGGCCACGGCAACTTCTTGCAAGATACATCCCTGAAGGGAAGAGAAAGCAAAGCAAAAATGAATTATTGGGACTTCATCAAGGTAAGAAGCTTCTGCATAGCAAAAGAAACAGTCAAGAAAACTAAAAGGCACCCTACAGAATGGAAGAAGTTATTTGCAAATGACCTATCAGATAAAGGGCTAGTATCCAAGATCTATAAAGAACTTAGTAAACTCAACAGCAAAGAAACAAACAATCCAATCATGCTATGGGCAAAAGACATGGACAGAAATTTCACAGAGGAAGACACAGACATGGCCAACAAGCACATGAGAAAATACTCCGGATCACTGGCCATCAGGGAAATATAAATCAAAACCAGAATGAGGTATCATCTTCCACCAGTGAGAATGGGCAAAATTAACAAGGCAGGAAACAACAAATGTTGGAGAGGATGTGGAGAAAGGGGAACCCTCTTGCACTGTTGGTAGCAATCTGAACGGGTACAGCCACCCTGGAAAACTGTGTGGAGGTTTCTCAAAGAGTTAACAATAGAACTGCCCTATGACCCAGCAATTGCACTTCTGAGGATTTACCCAAAGGTACAGATGCAGTGAAATGCAGGACACCTGCACCCCAATATTTATAGCAGCAATGTCCACAATAGCCAAACTGTGGAAGGAGCCTCGGTGCCCATCGAAAGATGAATGGATAAAGAAGATGTGGTCTATGTATACAATGGAATATTACTCAGCCATTAGAAATGACAAATACCCACCATTTGCTTTGAGGTGGATGGAACTGGAGGGTATTATGCTGAGCAAAATAAGTCAATTTGAGAAGGACAAACATTATATGTTCTCATTCATTTGGGGAATATAAGAATTGGTGAAAGGGAACATAGGGAGAGGGAAAAAAAATGAGTGAAAATATCAGTGAGAGTGACAGAATATGAGAGACACCTAACTCTGGGAAATGAATAGGGGTAGTGGAAAGGGAGGTGGGGGGGTTGGGGTGACTGGGTGATGGGCACTGAGGGGGTCACTTGGCAGGATGAGCATTGGGTGTTATGCTAAATGTTGGCAAATGAACTCCAATTAAAAAAAGTTAAAAAAAAATAAAATGACAAGAGGCAAGCCACTTTATATTTTAAGAGTAAATAATACACAACACTGAACTCAGAGCAGGAAAATTAATTTTACAAGAGAGTACTTTACCTTGGTACCAGAACTTAAGTCCTCATGTTTTGAAGGCCTTGAATCATCAGTATCAGCTTTGCGGGTACGACTTTACAGCAAAAATAGAAAACAAAGACAAGTTCATTTCTTTAAAAAGAAAAATCGAGTAAAAGTCAGCTGTTTATTAATGAAGTTTCTTGACATACGAAAATTTAGCCTCGTTTTGGTTAAGCTTTTATTTTTAATTCTAGTATCCTTAACATACAGTGTTACATTAGTTTCATATATACAATATAATGATTTGGTAATTCCATACATCACCCAGTGCTCATCATGACTAGTGCATTCCTTAATTCCCATCTCCTATTTCACCCATTCCCCTACCAACATCCCCCCTGGTAACCATCAGTTTGTTCTCTATAGCAGTCTTCTTCTTGGTAAATCTGTCTTTTCTGTCTCCTTCGCTCATTTTTATTTTGTTTCTTACATGTTACTTAGGAGTGAAATCATATTTGTCTTTCTCTGACTTACACTGCTTAGCGTAATACGCTCTAGCTCTCACCATGCAAATGACAAGATGTCATTCTTTTCAATGGCTGAACAATATTCCATTGTGTGTGTGTGTGTGTGTGTATGTGTGTGTGTATATATATGTATATAACCACTTTTTATTCACTAATCCATCAACATGCACACTTAGGCTGATGATTGCAAATAATGCTGTAGTAAAAACATGAGGTGCATGTATCCCTTTGAATTGGTGTGTTTGTCATATCTGGGTAAATACATAGGAGTGCAACTCTTGGATTGTTAGTTTTGTTTTTAACTTTTTGAGGAACCGCCATACGGTTTCCCATGGTGGCTGTCCCAGTTTGCACTTCCACCAAAAGTGCAACAGGGTTCCTTTTTCTCCACATCCTCACCTACACTTGTTTCTTGTGGTTTTGATTTTAGCCATTCTGACAGGTGTGCAGTGCTATCTCATTGTAGTTTTGATTTGCATTTCCCTGATGACGTGTGATGCTGATCATCTTTTTATATATCTGTTGGCCAACTGGACATCTTCTTTGGAAAAATGTCTGATACATTCTGATCATTCTTGACCTGGATTGTGTTTTGGGTGTTGAGATGTATCAGTTCTTTAGATTCTTATACTAACCTTTATCAGATATGTCATATGCAAATGTCTTCTCCCATTCTGTAAGGTTGCCTTTTAGTTTTGTGGATTGATTCCTTCACTGCAAAAGCTTTTGATTTTGATGTAGCCCCAACAGTTTATTTTGCTTTTATTGCTCTTGCCTCAGGAGACATAAAAACAAACAAACAAACAAAAAAAAAAAACCTGGCTACAGCTAATACCAGAGAGATCATTGCCTGTGCTCTCTTCAAGGATAAAATGGTTTCATGTGATATATTTATATCTTTAAACCATTTTGAATTTATTTTTGTAAATGGTGAAAGAAAGTGGTCCTGTTTCAATCTTTTATATACCCATTCAGTTTTCCTAGCATCATTTATTGAAGGAGACTGCCTTTTCAAACCATTGGATATTCTTTCTTGCTTTGTCAAAGATTAATTAACCATATCATTATAGTTTATTTCTGGATTTTCTATACTATTCTACTGATATTTGTATCCATTTAATGCCAATACTATGCCGTTTTGATTACTACAGCTTTGTAATATAACTTGAAATCTAGCATAGAGATATCTCCAGTTATGTTTTTCTTTTTCCAATATTGCTTTGGCTATTTGAGGTCTTCAGTGGTTCCATATAAATTTAGTGTTGTTTGCTCTAGTTCTGTGAAACATGTCGATGGATTTTAGTAGGCATTGCATTAAATTTGTAGATTGCTTTGGGTCCTATACACAGTTTAACAATAGGTGCTCTTCCAATCTATGAGATGGAATTCTTTCCACGTCTTTGTGTCATCCTCAATTGCTTTCACCAATGTTTTCAGAATACAGGTCTTTCAAAATTTGGCCTCTGTGTTATTTTTTTAACATGTTATTTATTTATTTATTTATTTACTTATTTATTTGAGAGAGAGAGAGAGAGAGAGTGTGTGTGTGTGCACAGTAGGCAGAGAGGCAGGTGGAGGGAGGGGAAAGAAGCAGGGCCCCTGCTGAGCAGAGAGCCTTATATGTGGCTCTATCCCAGTACTCTGACATCATGACCCAAGCCAAAGGCAGTCGCTTAACCGACTGAGCCAGCCAGGCGCCCCTTGGCCTCTGTTTTTAAAAAGGGTTTAGTTATCTATTTTGCTTTCACCTCTCCTAACCTGTGAAATGCCCAGTAAAGTCCCAGTTTTAGTTCCCATAACTAAGTGTGACAGGTGAGGAATTCTCTGAAATGTCTGACAGCTAACTGGACAAAAGTTAACCACCATGAATTATCACCTTCCACCTATCAGAATGGCTAGAATCAAAAACACACACTAAAAAATATTGGTGAGGATGCAGAGACTAAGGAATACTCGTGAGCTGGTGATGAGGATAGAAATTGGGGCAGCCACTGTAAAAAACAAAATGGAGTTTCCTTGAAGAAGTACCAATAGAAATACCACATGATCCAGTAATCCACTACTGGGTACTTACTTACCCCCAAAAAAGAAAACACTAATTTGAAAAGACATATGTACCCCAATGTTTACTGCAGCATTATTTACAACAGCCAAGATATGAAAGTAACCCATGTCCATCAACAGATGTATAACACACACACACACACACACACACACACACACAGAGAGCAATATTACTCAGCCATAAAAAAGAATGAAACCTTACCATTTGCAACAATGTGGATTACCTGGAGGGTATTAAGCCAAGTGAAATAAGTCAGAGCAAAATAGACAAATACTGTATGATTTCACTTATATGTAGAATCAAAAAAGCAGAACAAATGAACAAACAACCAAAAAGCAGAACCAGACCCATAAGTACAGAGAATTCTGTATTGCCAGAAGGGAAGTGGGTGGGGGACAGACAAAAATGGGTGAAGGGAAGTGGGAGGTTCAGCATTCCAGGTATAGTAAGTCACAGGGATAAAAGTACAGCATAGGGAATATAGTCAATAGAATTGTAAGAGCAATATGCAGTAACACATGGTAGCTACACTTGTGGTAAGCATGGGGTAACAACATAGACCTGCTGAATCACTATGTTGTACACATGAAACCAACATAACGGTGTGTCAACTATACTTAAATTTTGAAAAGGAACTATCTACAGATGTTAAAGAACAAATTTATATGTTATTACTTGGAATACTATTCCCGAAGAGATTAAAAGATTAAAAATTATAAAATCCAAGTTTCACAAGTCCTGCCTTATTTACGTCCACATAAACTAGCAAGACCTTAAAAATCAAGGGCACTCAGATACCCAAGAAGAGAGACTGCTATAAAAATAGTCCTGATATCTGTGCCTCTATTTACCCACACACTGCCTAATATTTTCTTTTTGTGAGCTACCACTCCTGGATCACTCCTCTGCAGGGCTCAGTGGCACTCTCCAACGTTTAAGTCTTTAGCCTGCCAAGGCACAGATTCCCAAAACAAGGAAAGGCTCAAATGACCAAGAATAGGAGCCATTTCCTGCTCCTGGAGAACCAGCTAAATGGAGTCTGAGTCATCCATGCAGTCATCTCAATGTAGGCACCTTACCAACTACCCAAATGAAGCTCCGTTATTGATCTGACAGCTAGTCCTACCCCACCAAACCCTACACATACATGGGAAGGGCATCAGAGAATTACGAAAAGAGGTGGAGCGATCACAAGACCCTGTGACCTTGGGCCATACATTTACATAGTTCAGAATCTCCATTCCCCCCATTATTTGAAAGGATCTAACCCGCCTTCTGTAAGGTGGGGTAGAAGTCGATGATGTCCCATTCCTATTTGCTGTAAATACTCTTGCCAGTGGTTCAACTGATTTTAATGTTTCTCAACAGAAACTCTGAAGTAGGGCAGCCGGATAGCCCAGCGGTTTAGTGCCACCTTCAGCCCAGGGCATGATCCTGGAGACCCAGGTTTGAGTCCCAAGTCAGGCTCCCTGCATGGAGCCTGCTTCTCCCTCTGCTTGTATCTCTGCCTCTCTCTCTCTCTCTCTCTCTCTCTCTCTCTGTCTCATGAATAAATAAAATCTTTTTTTAAAGGAAAAGAAACCCTGAAGTATGCTAGTTCCTTCAATTAAACCAACAAAAAGAGGGATCCCTGGGTGGCGCAGCGCTTTAGTGTCTGCCTTTGGCCCAGGGTGCGATCCTGGAGACCGGGATCGAATCCCATGTTGGGCTCCCGGTGCATGGAGCCTGCTTCTCCCTCTGCCTGTGTCTCTGCCTCTCTCTCTCTCTCTCTCTCTCTCTCTCTCTCTCTCTCTGTGTGTGACTATCATAAATAAATAAAAATTAAAATAAATAAATAAATAAATAAATAAATAAATAAATAAATAAATAAACCAACAAAAAGAAATGCTGCTCAGGACTCTCTTGAATGCTCTATTTTATTTTATTTTATTTTTTTTTGAACGCTCTATTTTAATATGCTTTTATAAACAACAACCAATATCTTGTGTTCTTTCTTTGTGTAACTGACCTTTGTCTATCTTGTCATAAACTCCAATATTCTGTCATCATTTCTAAAACTCTTTTTCCTATTCAACCCAGTGTGGTTCTTCTTGAAACATGCCCTCTCCTGCTAATTCCCGTCTCATGTACACTAGACCCACTCCCTATCTTTATATTATTAAATCAAAGATGAGAGAAAAGGGAAAAAATCTAAATTTAAATCTCATTTCTGTCAGTTATCAAATTCAAGTAAGTCACTTTAATCCCTTTTCAGTTTCAAATTCTCCACTTCAACAACCACTTGGTAAGGATGTTAAACATGGGTTACAGCATCAGAGAGTATTTTGATTAACACATCTCTAAGATTCTTTAAAACCCTGAAATTCTATCTGCTTTTCATTTTGTCTTTAGAAAAATGGAGAATCCTTAGCTGCAGAAATGATAAAAAGTAATGGAATAAAAGAAACAGCAAGAAAATTGGAGAAGAAAGTTTAAAAAAATCAAGAAAAGAGTATAGAAAGGACATGGAGAAAAGCAAAAAAGTCTACAAAAAAAGAAAAAGCTTCACAGAACTTATCAAGGGTGCCAGCCTAAAGGGAAAATTAGACTGAGAAGTCAGTAAATAGACAACTGTTTAGAAATACCCTCTAAATAGATGATAAATTTAATTAACGTTACATGGTCTATACCTAGATTACATATCCTTCACTTTCAGAAAAATCATTCATCTCAAGGAGAGCAGACGTCACTATATCTAAGAGCTTGCCTGATTAGGGCTTGCTTATGTAAAAGCTATGGTACTGTGGCCATAGGTAACTGAGATCCACTCCAAAATCTTTGACAGTAAAAACAAGAAACTAGTTACCACTGCAATAATTACCTCTAGCTATCACTAGTTGTGTCAAATATATTAGGAAAATGCTTGGACTTGCCTGGTTCTTAAGAAAACTCCAAATCAGAGTTAACATGTAATGAAATTTGACAATCTGGGATGATCTAAGATCTGTATCTTAATTCCAGTGCTGCTGAGGGGCAAAACATGTATGTGGGAGCCACGCAGGCTAACATTCAAATCATGGGTCTGCTACTCATTAACTATGGAATCCTGGGTCAGTTTATCCATCTCCCTGAACTACAGCTGACTAGTTAATAAAAAGTAGGCTATAACAGCACAGCTCCTTGGTGAAACTATTGCAATGACTAATAAGTAATAAGTAAGACGTATTAAGCACATAATACAGTGTCTAGCCCAGAAGACAACGCTCAACAAATCCTTTCCTCTCCACTTCCTTGGTTAACACATCATTTTTAAAAAAATCCATAAAAGTCCTACCTGCTTAAAGAGACTTCTTCAGACTTCTTAGCCACTAGTAAAGAAAGCAGGAAAATACATTTTAAGTCAACAATAGAAAAATACAGAATATTAAAACTGTAAGACAGATGATGACTTGTTCAAAAGTATTCCTTTGGGACCACACCTGGAAACCACACTACAGTGGATATTAATTGTACTATTGGTAGGCAGTTAATGCATTAAGAAATCTCATTTTCTCCTCTATATTTACCAATGCAAGAAAGAATTCTAGTTATCAGGATGTGGTACATACAAGTGGATGTTTCTAATGACCATTATTGTAACCAAACCAAACCCTATGAGACTGACAGGAAATGGTATCATTAGCAGAATCATTATCATAAAGTGACAATGGCAAACTTAAATAGCATGATTTTCCTGGACTTCCACTACTAGGAGCAGTTAAAACAGACTATACATATTTAGCTGGAACACAACGGAACCTCTCCAGCTCCTCAGTTGAGACTGCTAAGTTCAGGATGAAACGCCTCATCACAAAGTTCGGCTCGGCTCCGGTCACAATCTTGGGGTCCTGGGTGGAGACCCTCAGGGAGTCTGCTTTTCTCTCTCCCTCTGTCCTTCCACCTCGCTTGTGCTATCTTTCAAATAAATAAATAAACTCTTCTCAAAACCTTTTCTAGAGAAAGACATAAGGCCTAGAAAAAGAACATTTTATTTTTTTTTATTTTTTTAAATATTTTTTTTCTTTATTTATTTATGATAGTCACACAGAGAGAGAGAGAGAGGCAGAGACATAGGCAGAGGGAGAAGCAGGCTCCATGCACCGGGAGCCCGACGTGGGATTCGATCCCGGGTCTCCAGGATCGCACCCTGGGCCAAAGGCAGGCGCCAAACCGCTGCGCCACCCAGGGATCCCAAGAACAACATTTTAAATGGAATGAATTGAGCCTCCTGACTTGTTCAGTAGAGAGGGCTGAAAATTTCAAAATGGACTGATACTTGGCTAAGGAAATAAAAGCTTCCTTTGTCTTCCAGTATCTTTAACTTGGTATTCTTCAATCTATCCTCCACACGAGACACCTGCAAACTATGGCCACAGGCCAAATCCAACCTGCCATCTGGTTCTGTAAATAAAGTTGTAATGGAGCACAGTCACATCTATTTCAATACATATTGCTATGGCTACTTTCACACGACAATGGCAGAGTGTGAGACCCCAGGGCCTAAAATATTCACTATCTGGCCCTTTTAAGAAAAGCCTGGTGATCCCCATTTTATGCCATAACCAAAGGGCCCTAATTCAAATCTAATCTGATTACTCTTCTATTTCAAATTCTCCTATCAATCCCTGCTGGCTCCCTCCCCAACAGCCATTCCATATTCTTCATTCTTGCTGGAGAACCACAGCTTTATTTGGATAGTTAGTGTCCCAATACACAAAGAATGTGGTCTCACCCCAGCTGCAAAAGGAGAAAGGATTATTCTAAGCTAATCACAGTACCTGACTTACCAGTGACTGGTTTAGGAACAAGCAAGTCATGTTACCTAGCCTATAAAATGTTAGGGGAAGTTTACTGCAAGCTGCTGAGTTTTCTTCCTATATAAAAGAAACACAAAGACAAACACAGTTCTTCTGGTCATGGATATTGTCATGTGAAAATATGCCTGAAGCTGTTGCTAATTAGCCAAGCAGGAAAAGAGACAGGGACTCCTGGGTGACTCAGCGGTTGAGTGTCTGCCTTTGGCTGAGGCCCTGATCCCCGACTTCCCCGATCAAGTCCCATGTTGGGCTCCCTGCCTGGAGCCTGCTTCTCCCTCTGCCTATATCTCTGCCTCTCTCTCTCTCTGTCTCTCATGAATAAATAAATTAAAATCTTAAAAAAAAAACACAACACAAAGACAGCTCTATTCTATTATGAGCACCTTGAAAGACCAAAACTCTCTTCCATCTTTGCTTCCTATAACTTGCAAAACCAAAGCCAACCTAAAGAATTTCTGTGATAGAGATCCACTAAGTCAAAGGTTTCTTCCTACATTTCAGACCATGCAACACACTAGGTGCCACCTCTGGGGAGCAACGGTAACATCTTTGTGACTGCGAACATTTTTGTGCTTTTATTATAATTTGTTGAGCCCAAGTTGCCCTTTTTGAATATTTATTATGATCATCTTTTGACTAATAACAGAGTATCTTATTTCCAAAAAACTACAGTATTATGCAACAAACAGGAGAGAACATTGTTCTAATGAAGTCAACATATCACATTCTGACTTAAGAGAAGTGAAGTCACTAATAGTGAGATTGTGTTGATGCAACAGCATCTAAAATAACCTGTGCTCCTCAACAGGCTTCCGTAGGATAGGTCATCACCTAAAAAATCAAGCAATCTCATTGGTCTTTCTGCACACTAGCTAAGTTTTGCAGTTCTTATTGTTTGCCATTTGTGTAAAGGACCAGCAAGGTATTGCAGAGTTCCAGTTTTAAGGATAATGAGACAAATCACGCTATAATAATATTTACTAAATGAAATCCACTTGTAAAAGTCAAAATACCATTTGTATAACCAGTAATTTTTATAACATGTTTATAGAGGAAACATAAAACATACTAACTTGAAAATCTTTTTTCCTTATTTACACAAAGCTATCCCATAGGATTTTAAGTCTCATAACTAATGAGGGCACCTGGATGGCTCACTGGTTGAGGTTGTGATCCCAGGTTCTGGGATTGAGTCCTACATCAGGCATCCGTATGGAGCCTGCTTCTCCCTCTGCCTCTCTCTTTGCCTCTCTCTGTGTGTCTCTGAGGAATAAAGAAATAAATTCTAAAAAATACTAAGATAACGAATTTATTTTCAGACAATACTGCCTCATATTTTAAATTACCAAAAAGAACTTCTCAAATTCTGAATCCTAGACTATTAAGAAAGAAATTAAGAAACCAAACACCCATGCAATTTACACATCCGATTTGTTTTGTTTTGTTTTCATTGCTTTTTCATGATCAAAACTGCCTTACTCTGACTTCATCTATGTTAGGACCACCATAAGTAATTCACTCTAAAAAATCATACCTAGATCATGATTCTGTGAAGAATTTTCAGGTTTCATTTCTTCTTCATGTTCAGAAATTAGTTGGTCACTGCTACGTATAAGAAAGAGTGATAAACAATGAGACTTTTTTAATACTGATATGAAAAATATTTACCAGATATATCAAATTCTTAAGATTTTTCAAAGAATATCAGGGTTAACATCAAAACTTAAATTACCCGAATAGGTACTTCAAATTTGTTAGTTCTAAAAACTTTTATCAAGTATGTAATTATAATTAAAGGAGAAACAAAAGTAAGGTGAACCAGTCATGAGTTGAAGGCATTTTGCTCAGTAAACTAAGAGTTAGCCTGCCATAATGGAAAGTGTCTCAAATCCCAAAGTCCAGCTCTAAAACCAGCAGCTTTTTGTTCTTAGACCAGCCACTTCTCTTCCACTCAAAGTCTTTCTCTATAAAACAGGAATCTTACCATCTTATATTACAAGGCTGTTAGGAGGATTTAATGAGGTATTATACCCAAAACGTGGTCTCTCAGGCAAGGTGATGCCCACAACTCTGGGAAGGGCAATATGAGACCTTCCATGACCTAATAAAAAAGGTATTCCACAGGAGTTAAAGCAAGCTTGGGGGGCAGCCCGGGTGGCTCAGTGGTTTAGCATGGCCTTCAGCCCAGGGCATGATCCTGGAGACCCGGGATCGAGTCCCATGTCGGGCTCCCTGCATGGAGCCTGCTTCTCCCTCTGCCTGTGTCTCTGCCTCTCTCTCTCTCCTCTCTGTGTATTCTCATGAATAAATAAAAATAAAATCTTAAAAAAATTAAAAAAATAAAGCAGGCTTCGGGTACAGATGTAGGAACAAAGGGGAAGGAAAGTCCAGTCTCTTCTTGTAGTATTATTTGAACTCCTTTAATAGTTTAGAATGGTCCTAACTAAAGTCTGCTAGCAGAAAAGACAAACAAAATCCTCGAAGGTTAATTCATCATGAAGGTCTGGGCTAATATATGGTTTCCACGTAAGGTTTTTGAGTGTGAAGGGAAGGGTGTATGGGGCTAAAGCCAGAAGGCCCAGCTGCCAGAACAGCATGCCGGTGGCTTTGGAATAGCAGCTGAGCATATAAGCATATGTAATAAACAAAAAAGGGTTGTAAGTTTGAATTCTAAGTGTGGATCACCATGAGGACTGACGAATGAGGATCAGCAAGGGCATCCTATGAGCAAAAGTCAATCATGACTGGACTGCAGAACCAGTTTCAACAGCAATGTTGCAGGAACAGAATCAAAGGAAACCACAGAATGATGAGCATGTCCTTTTTTCCATCCAAAAGGCTTATGAAAGAGGACTGTCTCTCTGGTCTTAGGGAAACCCTTAGGTTCTCGGGAAATTCAAGGGGGAAAGTATAGGCGATAACCCACAAGGAAAAGTATAAAGTTTTCTATGAAACTGAACATCTTAGGACACAATAGTTAGTCAAAACAGACGTTGAGGTGGGTAGTTCAGTCAGTTAACCATCTGCCTTTGGTTCAGGTATGGCCTCAAGGATCCAGCCCTGTGTTGGGCTCCCAGCTCAGCAGAGTGTCGGCTTCTCCCTCTCCCTCCACCCCTCCGCCTCACTTGTGCTTGCTCTCATTAATAAATAAGTAAATAGATTTGGGAGGAGCAAGATGGCGGAGGAGTAGGGTCTCCAAATCACCTGTCTCCACCAAACTACCTAGAAAACCTTCAAATTATCCTGAAAATCTATGAATTCGGCCTGAGATTCAAAGAGAGACCAGCTGGAATGCAACAGTGAGAAGAGTTCGCGCATCTATCAAGGTAGGAAGACGGGGAAAAAGAAGTAAAGAAACAAAGGCCTCCAAGGGGGAGGGGCCCCGCGAGGAGCCGGGCTGAGGCGGGGGCGAGTGTCCCCAGGACAGGAGAGCCCCGTCCCGGAGACGCAGGAGCTGCACCGACCTTCCCGGGGGAAAGGGGCTCGTGGGGAGTTGGAGCAGGACCAGGAGGGCGAGGAGGCCCTCGGGCTCCCGGGGACAGTAACAGAGCAACTGCGCGCCCAGGAGAGTGCGCCGAGCTCCCTAAGGGCTGCAGCGCGCACGGCGGGACCCGGCGGGACCCGGAGCAGCTGAAGGGGCTCGGGGGCGGCTCCACGGAGGGGGCTGCGGGGCCCCGGGAGCAGCTCGGAGGGGCTCGGGCAGAAGAAGAGGCTCCGTGCGGAGGGGGCTGCGCGGTTCCAGGAGCAGCTCGGAGGGGCTCGGGCGGCAGCTCCGCGGAGGGGGTTGCGCGGCCCGGGAGAGCGAATCCACCAGCGCAGGCTCCGGAGCACAGGGCGCCGGGACACAGCCCAGGATCCGGTCTCCCCCGGGACAGGCAGAGGCCGGGAGGGCCCAGGACAGCAAGGACGCTCCTGCCCCAGCTGAGCAGATCAGCGGCCCCGCCCCGGAGCCTCCAGGCCCTGCAGACGGAGTTCCTGCCGGAGCTGAATCCAGGTTTCCAGAGCTGCCCCGCCACTGGGGCTGTTCCTCCTGCGGCCTCACGGGGTAAACAACCCCCACCGAGCCCTGCACCAGGCAGGGGCACAGCAGCTCCCCCAACTGCTAACACCTGAAAATCAGCACAACAGGCCCCTCCCCCAGAACACCAGCTAGACTGACAACTTCCAGGAGAAGCCAAGGGACTTAAAGTACACAGAATCAGAAGATACTCCCCGGTGGTTCTTTTTTTGTTTGTTTGTTTTTGTTTTTGTTTTTGTTTTTGTTTTGTTTTGCTTTTTGATTTGTTTCCTTCCCCCACCCCCTTTTTTTCTCCTTTCTTTTTCTTTCCCTTTTTCTTCTTCTTTTTTTTTTTTCTCTTTCGTTTTTTTTTCTTTTTCTTCCCTTTTTTTTTTCTCTTTCTCTTTTCTTTCCTTCTTTCTCTCCTCTCTTTTTCTCTTTTTCCCAAAACAACTTGCTTTTGGCCACTCTGCACTGAGCAAAATGACTAGAAGGAAAACCTCACCTCAAAAGAAAGAATCAGAAACAGTCCTCTCTCCCACAGAGTTACAAAATCTGGATTACAATTCAATGTCAGAAAGCCAATTCAGAAGCACTATTATACAGCTACTGGTGGCTCTAGAAAAAAGTATAAAGGACTCAAGAGACTTCATGACTGCAGAATTTAGAGCTAATCAGGCAGAAATTAAAAACCAATTGAATGAGATGCAATCCAAACTAGAAGTCCTAACGACGAGGGTTAACGAGGTGGAAGAACGAGTGAGTGACCTAGAAGACAAGTTGACAGCAAAGAGGGAAACTGAGGAAAAAAGAGACAAACAATTAAAAGACCATGAAGATAGATTAAGGGAAATAAACGACAGCCTGAGGAAGAAAAACCTACGTTTAATTGGGGTTCCCGAGGGCGCCGAAAGGGACAGAGGGCCAGAATATGTATTTGAACAAATTCTAGCTGAAAACTTTCCTAATCTGGGAAGGGAAACAGGCATTCAGATCCAGGAAATAGAGAGATCCCCCCCTAAAATCAATAAAAACCGTTCAACACCTCGACATTTAATTGTGAAGCTTGCAAATTCCAAAGATAAGGAGAAGATCCTTAAAGCAGCAAGAGACAAGAAATCCCTGACTTTTATGGGGAGGAGTATTAGGGTAACAGCAGACCTCTCCACAGAGACCTGGCAGGCCAGAAAGGGCTGGCAGGATATATTCAGGGTCCTAAATGAAAAGAACATGCAACCAAGAATACTTTATCCAGCAAGGCTCTCATTCAAAATGGAAGGAGAGATAAAGAGCTTCCAAGACAGGCAGCAACTAAAAGAATATGTGACCTCCAAACCAGCTCTGCAAGAAATTTTAAGGGGGCCTCTTAAAATTCCCCTTTAAGAAGAAGTTCAGTGGAACAGTCCACAAAAACAAAGACTGAATAGATATCATGATGACACTAAACTCATATCTCTCAATAGTAACTCTGAATGTGAACGGGCTTAATGACCCCATCAAAAGGCACAGGGTTTCAGACTGGATAAAAAAGCAGGACCCATCTATTTGCTGTCTACAAGAGACTCATTTTAGACAGAAGGACACCTACAGCCTGAAAATAAAAGGTTGGAGAACCATTTACCATTCGAATGGTCCTCAAAAGAAAGCAGGGGTAGCCATCCTTATATCAGATAAACTAAAATTTACCCCAAAGACTGTAGTGAGAGATGAAGAGGGACACTATATCATACTTAAAGGATCTATTCAACAAGAGGACTTAACAATCCTCAATATATATGCTCCAAATGTGGGAGCTGCCAAATATATAAATCAATTATTAACCAAAGTGAAGAAATACTTAGATAATAATACACTTATACTTGGTGACTTCAATCTAGCTCTTTCTATACTCGATAGGTCTTCTAAGCAAAACATCTCCAAAGAAACGAGAGCTTTAAATGATACACTGGACCAGATGGATTTCACAGATATCTACAGAACTTTACATCCAAACTCAACTGAATACACATTCTTCTCAAGCGCACATGGAACTTTCTCCAGAATAGACCACATATTGGGTCACAAATCGGGTCTGAACCGATACCAAAAGATTGGGATTGTCCCCTGCATATTCTCGGACCATAATGCCTTGAAATTAGAACTAAATCACAACAAGAAGTTTGGAAGGACCTCAAACACATGGAGGTTAAGGACCATCCTGCTAAAAGATAAAAGGGTCAACCAGGAAATTAAGGAAGAATTAAAAAGATTCATGGAAACTAATGAGAATGAAGATACAACCGTTCAAAATCTTTGGGATGCAGCAAAAGCAGTCCTAAGGGGGAAATACATCGCAATACAAGCATCCATTCAAAAACTGGAAAGAACTCAAATACAAAAGCTAACCTTACACATAAAGGAGCTAGAGAAAAAACAGCAAATAGATCCTACACCCAAGAGAAGAAGGGAGCTACTAAAGATTCGAGCAGAACTCAACGAAATCGAGACCAGAAGAACTGTGGAACAGATCAACAGAACCAGGAGTTGGTTCTTTGAAAGAATTAATAAGATAGATAAACCATTAGCCAGCCTTATTAAAAAGAAGAGAGAGAAGACTCAAATTAATAAAATCATGAATGAGAAAGGAGAGATCACTACCAACACCAAGGAAATACAAACGATTTTAAAAACATATTATGAACAGCTATACGCCAATAAATTAGGCAATCTAGAAGAAATGGACGCATTCCTGGAAAGCCACAAACTACCAAAACTGGAACAGGAAGAAATAGAAAACCTGAACAGGCCAATAACCAGGGAGGAAATTGAAGCAGTCATCAAAAACCTCCCAAGACACAAGAGTCCAGGGCCAGATGGCTTCCCAGGAGAATTTTATCAAACGTTTAAAGAAGAAATCATACCTATTCTCCTAAAGCTGTTTGGAAAGATAGAAAGAGATGGAGTACTTCCAAATTCGTTCTATGAAGCCAGCATCACCTTAATTCCAAAGCCAGACAAAGACCCCGCCAAAAAGGAGAATTACAGACCAATATCCCTGATGAACATGGATGCAAAAATTCTCAACAAGATACTGGCCAATAGGATCCAACAGTACATTAAGAAAATTATTCACCATGACCAAGTAGGATTTATCCCTGGGACACAAGGCTGGTTCAACACCCGTAAAACAATCAATGTGATTCATCATATCAGCAAGAGAAAAACCAAGAACCATATGATCCTCTCATTGGATGCAGAGAAAGCATTTGACAAAATACAGCATCCATTCCTGATCAAAACTCTTCAGAGTGTAGGGATAGAGGGAGCATTCCTCGACATCTTAAAAGCCATCTATGAAAAGCCCACAGCAAATATCATTCTCAATGGGGAAGCACTGGGAGCCTTTCCCCTAAGATCAGGAACAAGACAGGGATGTCCACTCTCACCACTGCTATTCAACATAGTACTGGAAGTCCTAGCCTCAGCAATCAGACAACAAAAAGACATTAAAGGCATTCAAATTGGCAAAGAAGAAGTCAAACTCTCCCTCTTCGCCGATGACATGATACTCTACATAGAAAACCCAAAAGTCTCCACCCCAAGATTGCTAGAACTCATACAGCAATTCGGTAGCGTGGCAGGATACAAAATCAATGCCCAGAAGTCAGTGGCATTTCTATACACTAACAATGAGACTGAAGAAAGAGAAATTAAGGAGTCAATCCCATTTACAATTGTACCCAAAAGCATAAGATACCTAGGAATAAACCTCACCAAAGATGTAAAGGATCTATACCCTCAAAACTATAGAACACTTCTGAAAGAAATTGAGGAAGACACAAAGAGATGGAAAAATATTCCATGCTCATGGATTGGCAGAATTAATATTGTGAAAATGTCAATGTTACCCAGGGCAATATACACGTTTAATGCAATCCCTATCAAAATACCATGGACTTTCTTCAGAGAGTTAGAACAAATTATTTTAAGATTTGTGTGGAATCAGAAAAGACCCCGAATAGCCAGGGGAATTTTAAAAAAGAAAACCATATCTGGGGGCATCACAATGCCAGATTTCAGGTTGTACTACAAAGCTGTGGTCATCAAGACAGTGTGGTACTGGCACAAAAACAGACACATAGATCAGTGGAACAGAGTAGAGAATCCAGAAGTGGACCCTGAACTTTATGGGCAACTAATATTCGATAAAGGAGGAAAGACTACCCATTGGAAGAAAGACAGTCTCTTCAATAAATGGTGCTGGGAAAATTGGACATCCACATGCAGAAGAATGAAACTAGACCACTCTCTTTCACCATACACAAAGATAAACTCAAAATGGATGAAAGATCTAAATGTGAGACAAGATTCCATCAAAATCCTAGAGAAGAACACAGGCAACACCCTTTTTGAACTCGGCCATAGTAACTTCTTGCAAGACACATCCACGAAGGCAAAAGAAACAAAAGCAAAAATGAACTATTGGGACTTCATCAAGATAAGAAGCTTTTGCACAGCAAAGGATACAGTCAACAAAACTCAAAGACAACCTACAGAATGGGAGAAGATATTTGCAAATGACATATCAGATAAAGGGCTAGTTTCCAAGATCTATAAAGAACTTATTAAACTCAACACCAAAGAAACAAACAATCCAATCATGAAATGGGCAAAAGACATGAACAGAAATCTCACAGAAGAAGACATAGACATGGCCAACATACACATTAGAAAATGCTCTGCATCACTTGCCATCAGGGAAATACAAATCAAAACCACAATGAGATACCACCTCACACCAGTGAGAATGGGAAAAATTAACAAGGCAGGAAACAACAAATGTTGGAGAGGATGTGGAGAAAAGGGAACCCTCTTACACTGTTGGTGGGAACGTGAACTGGTGCAGCCACTGTGGAAAACTGTGTGGAGGTTCCTCAAACAGTTAAAAATATACCTGCCCTACGACCCAGCAATTGCACTGTTGGGGATTTACCCCAAAGATACAAATGCAATGAAACGCTGGGACACCTGCACCCCGATGTTTCTAGCAGCAATGGCCACGATAGCCAAACTGTGGAAGGAGCCTCGGTGTCCAACGAAAGATGAATGGATAAAGAAGATGTGGTTTATGTATACAATGGAATATTACTCAGCTATTAGAAATGACAAATACCCACCATTTGCTTCAACGTGGATGGAACTGGAGGGTATTATGCTGAGTGAAGTAAGTCAGTCGGAGAAGGACAAACATTATATGTTCTCATTCATTTGGGGAATATAAATAATAGTGAAAGGGAAAATAAGGGAAGGGAGAAGAAATGTGTGGGAAATATCAGAAAGGGAGACAGAACATAAAGACTGCTAACTCTGGGAAACGAACTAGGGGTGGTAGAAGGGGAGGAGGGCGGGGGGTGGGAGTGAATGGGTGACGGGCACTGGGTGTTATTCTGTATGTTAGTAAATTGAACACCAATAAAAAAAATAAATAAATAAATAAATAAGTAAATAAATAAATAAATAAATAAATAAATAAATAAATAAATAAATAAAATCTTTTTAAAAAGCACCCAGGTATAACATTATGTGAACCCCATGCAGAAGGGTTATAGTTGGAATGAAACAGATACAGTGAGGATCCCTAAGGATAAAGGTCTCAAGAGTCCTGACATAAAGAACCCTGCACCCATTGCTACTTCTAACTAGTCTAGCCTTTTGCTTGGTTTCTGGGTGATGATAGGCTCTAACTCACTGCCATCCCAAAGTGCTGAATCAAATTATACCTTCTCAGCTGTTACATAGGAAGTAACACTATTTTACTATATTTTAAACCTCAGTTGAGAAATATCTAGCATGTTTTAAGTTATTTTCATTTTTGAAAAAAGATTTTACTTATTTATTCATGAGAGACACACACATACACACAGAGAGAGAGAGAGAGAGAGAGAGAGAGAGAGAGGAGGCAGAGACATCAGCAGAGGGAGAACCAGACTTCTCACAGGGAGCCAGACGTGGGACTCGATCCCCAGGCCCCGGGATCATGCCCTGTGCCCACGGCAGACACTCAACCGCTGAGCCGCCCAGGTATCCTAGTAATAACTAGCATTTTAATGTAAACTTACATATTAATACTATTAATAATAGCATATTCTTCTGCAGTCCATCCATATACATCTTAGGAAAACCTTCCTAAAGAGAAGACTGACTATATTTCATGGTTCATCTTTTACAGCATATTTTACAGCAAGCATAAGGGCTATTCTAAAATAACAGAGAGATAACTTCATCCTTAAGAACTCAGAGTATTTAAGCACCTAATCTGATATACTTCATCAGGGTAATATCTCACATGTTGCTACAGAATTGACCACTAACATGTCCAAGTGTTCATTTTTGTAAATTAACCCCACGGCTAAAATGAAGGGACAAAAAAGAAGTCTCTGGTTCCACTTGGGTATCATAGTAGAAGTTGCTAATTTAAAACCCTCTGATGAACAAGAAACTATGCCGAGGTCACTGATCTGAATAGGTGAAGGGTTTTTTAAAAAAAATTCCCCATTTTGTGACATCTGGGTGGCTCAGCGGTTGAGTGTCTGCTTTTGGCTCAGGGCGTGATCCTGGAGTTCCGGATCCTGCTTCTCCCTCTGCCAGTGTCTCTGCCTCTCTTTGTGTGTCTCTCATGAATAAATAAATAAAATCATTTTAAAAATCCCCATTTCTTCCTTAAACTGGTACAGTGTACCTCCAAACCACCTGGAGGCCAGGTCGGTATAAAAGCTATCTGTAGGCTTAAAACAGTAATATTCACACTAATGATAAGAAAACAGTCATAGTTGCAGTTAGTGATGTTAAGTTAAACATGTGGTAGGCACTAAATCACATGATTATATATATATAATTATTTACACACAACCACCCTTGAAGGATATATTATTATCCTCCTTTTCATATCAGGATATGTATCTGGTGATGGTAAGTAATGTTTCCAAGGTCACATACCCAGCAAGGAGGCAAGCTAACAATTAAACCTAGTCTTCTGTGAATCTAAAGTCCATCTCTTTTCTCTTTATCACTCACCTATGATTTATCCTCATTAAAGGAAGAGTCTATTCACCTAAGGTTCTCTTTCATCCTTCAATCCATTCCAATTAAAAATGAAAATGATAAAACATACTGGACATGAAAAAGTATAAAAACTGATGAACCCAGAGTATCTGCTAATGGTAACCACTTCGGGATCATCTAACAACATCAGTATTCTTCAACAAAAAGTAATAAAGCAAAGTGTCATCCAAAAAAACAAAACAACTCCTACTTATGCTTATTGTATATCTTTTAAAGTATGAAATAGAATCTTAAAAAATATTAATAAAAGAGTTCAGATATCCAGAATTGTGTCATAAAGTAAACTACAAGTTGGGAGTCCCCATTATAAAACTAATAATATTAATATGAAACCCTTTTAATATAAAATCCGATGGCAAAAAAACTATTGCAAATGACATCAATCAATATTACAAAGAAATATGAATTCTGCTATACACTGTTCATGTTGGCCTGTCAGAAAAATTGCTTTCTACCTAAGAGATGACATCCTGACATTTTTCACTATATGACTATAACTTAATCATCTTAAGATAAAATTTATGACATGAGAAATTGTTACCACTCAAGACAAAATAGTAAGGTTTAAAAAACAAAACAAAAAAATACTCTACCTTTTAACCGTATCCCCTGAAAGTAGACGTGCTCCTTTTCCTACTAAAAATTTCACCATTTGCTCTTTGTTTTCATTTAGAGCAACTAAAACTGGTGTGAGGCCATCCTGTAAAAGTGAAAAGACAACTTATAATTTATAAAATTACATATTTGCATGCTAAATTTTAAAATTTCTATACATTCTGCTAAACTTAAAACATATACTGTAGAAAGTAAAATAAAATTAGCCCCTTCCTTCTCACCACTCTGTGTTTTCACCACCTGCTTCTTCTTTTTAAAAGACTGCTTTCTCAGGGAGCCTGGGTGGCTCAGTTGGTCAAGCATCTGCCTTCAGCTCATCAGCTCAGGTCATGATCCGAGGGTCTCAGGATGGAGCCCTACCTTGGGCTCCCTCTGCAGCAAGGAGTCAGCTTCTCCCTCTCCCTCTGCCCCTCCCCTCGTGCTCTCTCTCCTGCTTGTTTGCTCTCTGTCTCTCTCAAAAACATAAAATCCTTTTAAAAAGTAAAATTAAAAAAAAATAGACCTCCACTACCTCTTCATAGATTACCTGAAGTCATTCTACAAACTCGCTTCAAACATTGCCTGGCTCCAAGAATCTTTGCTTCTCTCACATAATATACCATGGTACACTCTATTCCACACCATCTAAACCAAGAGCTTCTCAAAGGCAGGGGTGATTTTTTTAATCTCTGTATCTCCACTCTCTAAAACATAGTAGTGAATATTTAAAATATTGTTATTGATTTTAATGGATATCTCTGGAATAGTGTTTTTTCAATTATATTCCAAAGAATACATAATTTGCAAGAAGGAAGACACTGTGCCCCAAAAGAAAGATTCAATGATCATCTATGTTTGTGAAATACTCAAAACTGCACTATACATGTAGCACAAATGAACTCCATTTACATTTGCTTATCCCCATTTGACAATTCCTTTTTTTTTTTTTGTAGCAAACATTAATACTTGAGAAATAAGAGTTCTCAGGGATATAGCTTTAAGAACTTTCCAATAAAGGCGAGGGTTTTCTCCAGGTTGTACAAACTTGCTTGATTCTCTTCTATCAATGGTATGGGATCCCAGATGTCAACACAAAACACTGAGTCACTAAGGAGTCACTAAGGAGATGGACTCTGAATGAAAAGAGCTAGGTTTCAGGGTAGCTGGGTTGCGTAGCCAGTTGAGTGACCCTTGGTTTTGTCTCAGGGTGGTGGGATCCAGCCCCACCTTGGATTCTGGGCTCCCCTGGCACTCAGCACCAAGTCTGTTTAAGATACTCTCTCCCTCTTCCCCTCACCCAATCCCCCAAGACTATGCATGTACAAGCTGTCTCTCTAAAATACGTAAATAAAGCTTAGTAGAAATCAAAAATAGAAAAAGAATAAATAAATAAATAAAAGAAATAAGCTTCAACTGAACATTGAATGCTTAATACTAAGTAGTTCATGGTTGGGAAACCTGAGTGGCTTAGAGGTTGAGCTCCTGCCCTCAGCCCAGGGTGTGTTCCTGGAGTCCCAGGTTCAAGTCCCACATCTGGCTCCCGGCATGGAGCTTGCTTCTCTCTCTGCCTGTGTCTCTGCCTCTCTCTCAGTGTCTTTCATGAATAAATCAATAAAATATTTTTAAAAAAAATAAATAGTCCTTGGTCAAGGAGGGCACAAATGATGAGATGAGCGCTGGGTGTTATACTTTATTGTGGCAAACTGAATTAAAATAAAATTATACATAAATAAATAAATACATAAATAAATAAATATCCTTGGACTTACTCCTATTATACAATGATAAAGCTTTATCTTAACTGTTAGAAAGCTCAGTATGAGATTTTTCTCATTTTTACCTTTTTGATTAAATTCAATTAAATAACATATAGTGTATTATTAGTTTCAGAGGTAAAAGGTTGTGATTCAGCAGTCTTATGTAACACCCAGTGCTCATTCCATCATGTGCCCTCTGTAATGTCCATCACCCAGTTACCCCAAACACCCATACCAACCACTCCAAGGACACTCAGGTTGGTTCTTATGATTAAGAGTCTCTTATGGTGTGTCTCCCTCACTCTGTCTTGTTTTACTTTTTCTTCTCTTCCCCTCTGATACTCTGTTTTGTTTCTAACATCTACATAATGAATATGACCATATGATAACTGTATTCCTCTGACTGACATAGGATATTATGCTACGTGAAATAAGTATGAGATTTGGTTTCAATTATATTAATTCTGGGACCCGTAAGGCATATCCACTTCTAAAAATCCTCTTAGTATTCCAGTTTCTACTGTGATTACTATTTATAATTATTTTGTATTTTAGGCAAAGTGTAAATCAGAAATAAAAATATAACAGCTTATCAATAAAAATAGGAATACTGGAGGAGCACTGTGTTTTTATAGATTGGTAAAATGAATTTAAATGAAAAATCTTAATAACAAAAAAATTCTAATACTGGCTTACATAGATTATTTTTAGAACAATCAATAATACTAAATAATTTAATATTCTCTGCAATATGCATAATATATCCAAATAAAATGGATTAACCTCATAGGACTGCAGATATTCCAAAAGGAACACGAATACAGTACATTTAAAGAAAAAATGGTTTTCAAAAAAAAAACAACTTTTAAATTTTAACTTGGAAAATTCATCCTGAGGTACCGGGTGACTCAGTGGTTTAGCATGGTGACCCGGGATCCTGGGATCGAGCCCACATCAGGGTCCCCATAGAGAACCTGCTTCCCCCTGTGCCTAGCTCTCTGCCTCTCTCTGTGTGTCTCTCATCAATTACTGAATAAAGTAATGAAAAAAATAAGGAGACAAAGAAACAGAAAATTCAATCCCAATCCTAAGAAATTAACATAAAATACAAAATATATATTATAAATTAATATGGAGTGTCTTGAAAATCTTGAAATCTTTGTCAACATATACCATAAAACAGTAATTGTAAACTCAATGGTTATGGAGGCAAAGCAGGTGACACGAGTCAGTGAAGAACCTAGGCGGGGACACGAGCAAACTGGAGACACACGCCTCCTATAAAGGGACAGCCTCTGCACAGCATACCAAACAGCAGCATGGGCTCAAGGTACCAGAAGTGATCTGTAAGAAAAGCTCAAAATCCAGAGTTGTACATGCGTGCCATAATTTTAAATGTTAGCTCAACTGACAGTGGAAACTAAATACATCCGGGGGCCACATTTAGTCTATAGCCTACTTGTGTTTTTCTATTTGCTGTGACTGTTTCCAATGGCCGTGCGTAAAACAAATACTTGGACATCAAACCTTTCCTAAAGCATCAGGATCATGTTTTACCAACAAATTAGGCCCCACCTTCTAAGGAAAATTGCTGTGAAGACTCATTAACACCTACTGTCAGAATTTTCCAATGCTTGTTTCAACTACAATCTATTTGTATTTACTTCCCTCACATTGCTAACCGAACAGACAGGAGTTCAGAGGAATGCTGAAGCAAAGTTATTAAAACAATTACCATCTGTATTGTCACTAACTACATGCTGAATGTTTAACACAGTAGTGATTATGCACTATGCCAGGGCCCTATGAATTTGAAAGACATCCTAAGATAGTCTATCGCACAGCTTCAACTAAAAAAGAAGGTTCACGGATTTCTACTGCTGCAATTGGGAAAACCCTGCTTGTAATAATCAGAATGGTAGCAAAACACGTAAAATCTTTAAAGGGTCAGACTCTACTTATTAAAAGACTACTCATAAAGACTTCCCATCTGGGTGCCGGTGAATGACTGATAGCTGGAAGAAAAGGTAATTATTTTTCAAGCCAACAGAGATGACCAATAATTTTCATCTGTAATTCTCAAAGAGATACAGAGAGATGAAAGGCTAATGTTGGAGAGAGTGGAAGGAAGTAGCCAGTATCCAACTTCAGTTAAATCTTCCAGAGATTTAATATTTTTACATCTCTAAATTTGTATATGTATACCTACCCATTCAGTAGTTCTTAGCCAAGAGTTGTATCAGAATCTCAAAACCCTATTTCCAAATTTCTGCGTACACACGTTATTGGATTCACTCCGTCGAAATCTTCACGGGACAGTTTAGGCTTGTAAATTCTTTTAAAGTTCCCTAGTTGACTGTGATTCACCAGCACAAGTCTAGCTGAGAACTAGTACAGTACACAACCATGCCAGTCTCCTCTTTCACCTATGTGGCCAATTCTCCCTATCACTTGAGTATTCAGCCAAAAACAGAAATGAGTCACTTATCAAACCTGCATTCAATTTCCATGGCTAGAGGTAGAACAAGGACTAGTAAACTCAAAATGCAACTTGATTCCATTATTTACACACTCCTTACGTCCTTCCCATCAAGACATTCTAGATTTGCAAGAAGAGTTTAGACTCGTATCTAAGTGGCTATAGCTGCAAAATACTATACTGTGTTCTTTCCTCTTCTTGTCCACTTTTTTTTTAAGATTTTTATTGATTTATTCATGAGAGATGAGAGAGAGAGAGAGAGAGACAGGCAGAGACACAGGCAGAGGGAGAAGCAGGCTCCTCCATTCAAGGAGTGCCATGTGGGACTCGATTCGGGAGACCATGGGATCATGCCCTGAGCCGAAGGCATATGCTCAATCACTGAGTCACACAGGCGTCCCTTTTCGTGCCCATTCAACCACCAGTTTACTGCCAATCTGATGTCCTTAGAGTCCTCCTAGAATTGATCTCTATATAAATTTACAACACACTCACTGGTTCGTAAGTAAGAATTACTATCCCTGAAAATTGAAGACTCCTTACCTAAACATAAACACTGAAGAAAAACAAACACAATCCAAAAACCTTGTCTTGATATTTCCCCTCACTTGCCAAATGTCTAAATCACTCTGCATGTTCCTGACTGCTTTCTCCTTTGCCCCTCTTTTGTCCCTCTTAAGTCAAGGCTGATAAAAGACAAACTCTGACCGTGTTAATCAATCACTTTTTGATCAAATAGGAACTTCTCAACAGCAGCAAGATTTGATATTGTAAAATACACTTGTTTTGTGTTTTAAGTCAAAGCCTATTTCCAAGGCAAATTTTGCTTTCCTCTGTTGTTTGACACTAAATAAGAAAACAAACTGGGTGAGAAAACATTTTTGAAAATAAAGTTTCAGAACACATTCTGTGTTCTCAAAAATATTTGCCATAAATACATAAAAGAAACCTGTATTCTCTAATGCTTCTTTAGAGGTATCATTATTTAGGGGCAACTGAGTGGCTTAGTCCGTTGAGCATCTGACTCTTGGTCTTAACTCAGGTGATGATCAGAGTTATAAGATCCAGCGCTGCGCCAGGCTCAGCACAAAGTCTACTTCAGATTCTTACTCTCTTTCTTTTCCCTCTGCCCCCACAACATCCCCTGCTTGTAGATGCTCGCTCACTTCCTCAAAAATAAATAAAATCTCACGGCTGAGTAATACTCCATTGCGGACATATACCACAGATTACTCAACAATTAGAAACAAAAATACCCACCATCTGCTTCAACATGGATGCAACTGGAGGGTATTATGCTGAGTGAAGTAAGGCAATCGGAGAAGGACAAACATTATATGGTCTCATTCATATGGGGAATAGAAAAGAGTGAAAGGGAATAAAGGGGAAAGCAGAGAAAATGAGTGGGAAATATCAGTGAGGGGGACAGAACATGAGAGTCTCCTAACTCTGGGAACCAAACAAGGGATGGTGGAAAGGGAGGTGGGTGGGGGGTTGGGGTGACTGGGTGACGGGCACCAAGGGGGGGGCACTTGACGGGATGAGCACTGGGTGCTGTGCTCTTTGTTGGCAAACTGAACTCCAACTAAAAAAATTTTGAAAAAGAAAAAACTAAAAGATAAAATAAGTACATAAACCCCAGAGTGTGAGGTGAAAAAATAAATAAATAAAAAAGCTTAATTAAAAAAAGGAAGGCAGGAAGGAAGAAGTATTATGGTAAGCCTGGGGGGCTCAGTGGGTCAAGCATCTCTCTCTGGTTATGGTCACGATCCCACTCCTGACATCAAGCCCCGTGCATCAGGCTACCTGGCTCAGTGGGAAGGCCTTTTCTTTCCCTACCTCTGCCTTTCCTTCCTACTCTTGTTTGCTCTCTCTCATATAAATACAATCTTCAAAAATAAAAAGTGTTGTTATTTAAAGCAAAAGCTTAGACAGTTATTTCAAAATATTTTCATCCAGGAAATGTTTGAGCTTCCGAATATGAAAAATCGACCCTATCTATGGCACACAACAGTGTTTCTGTAAGGGCAGCGACTGAAGGTAATGCATGTCAAAGAAAACACAGGGAGACTGGCAAGTGTGGTCATCACCAGCTCCCCATGCACACCTACCACCCCACTGAGGAAATACATAGGCTGAGCAGGAGCTACTCTCCGGAATGGGAGGCCTCACCGTGGTACATGGCTGGCAGAGTGGCTACCAGCACAAGCAGACACCACCTGTAGGATGTCATGACCTGATCCCCCTGCTCTCATCTTCTGAACCTTAGGGCCTAGAGTGCCCAAGGCCTATTACAACCTGCTGCTTTCTCCTCCCATTTACATTCACCCAAGCTACTCCTCTGGGTCACGGTCTCCTACTCATCCCCAGAAGCATCCATTTCCTAAGCCCCTGCACACCTTTCGGCCTCCATCATCACCACACTCCCCTCTAGGCCTTCAATCCTTTGTGGGCTCTGAGGGCACCATCTACTCCCAGGCACAAAGGGGAAGATTTTCTTTCTGGGGTGGAAGGGTGGCTAGCAGACAGAATGTGGTCTTTCTATATGCATTACTTTTCTTTTTCACTCACTCTGCTTTGGTTTTGGAGTTGTTTCCATGATGACAGGACCTACTGTATAAAATTCAGTGTCGATGTCTTCATATATATATGTACCTATGTACATATATATGTACATATATATATAAACCTTTTGCAGCTATCTATAAATAAATAAATAAATAAGTATATATATATATATAATGTCAAGTACGTTGTAAAAAAAAAAAGTTGACTTGTACCGTGTTTTTGGCCTCTATATTTGCGTTTTGTAAAAGCAGCTTCTCTGCTATTGAGACAATCCCTTCGTGGGCTGCATAATGGAGAGCTGTGTTGCCCTTGTTGTCTTTCACTTTAGGATCAGCACCGTGTTCCAGGAGAATAGTTACACATGCCTCTTCTTGGCATTGTATAGCCTGTGAGCATTACAACAAGAAACAGAATGTAAATTCTGGGAATTGAAAGGAAACATGCCACAAGTTTCACCAATGAGTTATGTTTAAATGCAACAAATGTTCATTCCAAGGACTTCAATCCAATCCACCTCAGGCAGACATAACTGTGACCACCCACCTTCATGAGAGCTGTCCTGTCTTCGCCATCACAGAGGTTAAGCTGGCAGTGCCGATCTACCAGGAGCTTCACCATATCTTCACGGCCAATGGCACAGGCCAAGTGGAGAGCAGTTCTGTGAGTGTGAAAGGACTTGTCAAGAAATTACAGTGTACCTTTTCAAAAATTGCAAATCAATTCATAGAATTGTAAATGTTAAATACTACATTATTCTCATGACTCCAAAACAAAGAATTAGTTTACTTTAGAAGAAAGTACAATATTTTTTAGTGATTTTTCACCGCTCTATTAAAAGAGCAGCCTATCTGATTAGGAAGAGCATGACCTCAAGAGGCAGCTCAACCTGGGTTTGATTCCCACTTTAACTCTGTCGCTTCACAGTGACCACTTAGCCTTATCGCAATTTCCTTATCCACAAAATGGGCATAAAAATAGTTATCTCAGGTCACCTGTCTGGCTCACTCTGAAGAGCATGTCACTCGATCTCGGGAGCCAGGGGTTCGAGACCCCTGTTGGTTATAGAGGTCACAAAACAATAGTAATAATAAATAAAATAAAAGGTACTTATCTCATAGGACCTCTTGTCGTGATCCTTAAATGAGGATCCATGCAAAGTGTTTAGATACTAGTTCCTACCACAAATATTATTAAAGCTATTACTACAACTTACGAAGACTCACTACAATTAGGTAAAATGATCCAATTATGCCTACTTTGCAGCTACGTTTAAGGATGAGCAAGAATACTCTATTTCAATGATTCCAAGATGCTCATTTTGTCACCTTTTAATATCTCTGACATCGGAATCCAATTTCTAATTCAAAATGTCTTAAAACTATAACTGGCATGATTTCTAAAAATTTCTTCTTGGTACATAAATAGTGGGGCATCATACAATCTACAGTGTGCCTGAAGTGAAAGAATGACATATACAACAGGTCTGTTGCACTTCTAGTCCTATGCTTGGAATTACATTGTTCAAGAACTAAAATAATTTTCAGTAGGTGAAAGCACATGACGGGTAAAAGAGACCACAATAGCAAAAGAATATTTTTAAGTAATTCTTAGTTTGCTTTTCAAGGAAGTTTGAGCCAAAGGAAACTCAGATTTCAAAGAAACAGGCACAGCTCATTTTATCTTTTTTGGAGGGGGGTATGTGGGGAAGCTCATTTTATTAAGCATTTCAATTAATAGAAAAATGTTTAGAATCATAGAAATCAAGTATTTCCAAGTACCAATATTAGTATTTAGTATTATTGCAATGTCAAAAGGGCAGGTAAAGGTAATCTTTTACAATTTCTGATCTTCAGAAATGTTTTCCTTTGACAGGAAGTTCCAAGGAAAAGCTTCAGGTGAGATTAAGTCCTAATACTTCCATTTAAAATTTCTCACCTTAGGGGCACCCGGGTGGCTCAGTTGATTGAGTGTCCAACTTTTGGTTTTGGCTCAGGATGATCTCAAGGTCGTAAGACGGAACCCCACATTAGGCTCCATGCTCAGGGTGGAGTTTGCTTGGGTTCCTCTCTCTCCCCCTGTCCCTCCCCTTTCCCATGACCCTCTCTCTCCCTTTAAAATAAATACGTCTTTTAACTTTTACAAAATAAAATAAAATCTCTCATCTTAGGAGTGCCTGGCTGGCTCAGTCAGTAGACCATGTGTCCTAAAACGTCAAGCCCCACGTTGGGTGGAGAGATTACACTTAACAATGAAAGCTTTAAAACCGGGATCCCTGGATGGCACAGCAGTTGGGCGCCTGCCTCTGGCCCAGGGCGCGATCCCGGAGACCCGGGATCGAGTCCCACATCGGGCTCCCGGTGCATGGAGCCTGCTTCTCCCTCTGCCTGTGTCTCTGCCTCTCTCTCTCTCTCTGTGACTATCATAAATAAATAAATAACTAAAAAGAAAAGAAAGCTTTGAAACCTAAATACATAAAATTTCTCATCTCGTTCATACTGGGCAACATGAAATCTTTTTAAGATTGAAAAGATCCTGAGTAGACTATGTCTGCTACGTAACCGGTGTTCAGGTTCTGTTTGAGAAATAAATGGACTGAAGAATAAATACATTTGGAGAGTTCAATAGTTTTTAAAGATTTATCTATTTCTTTGAGAAAGAGAGAATACATGAGTGCGGTGAAGGGCAGAGGGAGAGGGAAACAATCTCAAGCAGCCTCCCCATTGAACATTGAGCCTGACGGGGGGCTCAACCCCACAATCCTAAGAGCATGACCAGAGCCAATATCAAGAGTCTGATGCTCAACAAACAGCCACCAAGGCACCAGTTATATTTGCTACTTTTTTTCAGAAGAGGGAAACAACAAAAGTTCTATAAGCTATCACGGTATCATTTGTATTTTTTATTTTCATGAGGATTTAACTAAAATAAAATTTTATTGTTATTTACTTATTGCTTGTTATAAAGCTGCACATAACAAAATCATATGTATATATTTAACGTATGCATAATAAAATCTACAATACAGATAAAAATATTCCCCTGAGTTCTGAAGAGGCTAAAGGTTGTCAGAAAATACCAATCCTCGCCCATCAATTTTTTTTTTTTAATAGAAAGAGGGGCACCTGGGTAACTCAGTCAGTTAGGCATCTGCCTTTGGCTCAAGTCATGAACCTCGGGGTCCTGGGATCGAGTCCTACATCATCAGGCTCCCTGCTCCACGGGGTTTCTGCTTGTCCCCCTGCCCCTCCCTGCTGCTCATGTGCCTGATTTCTCCCTCTCAAATGAATCAATGAAACCTCTTAAAAGTAAATAAATAGAAATTCTTTTTGCCTACACAAGATTCATATTCTTGCTGTTCTCCTGGATTACTTCATTGATAATAAAACTTTGTTGGAATTTTTATATACCTTTTCCTGTAGAAATCAGACTTTTTTTTTAAGAAACAAGAAAAATTCACTTACAATCCAAATGTTTCAAGATAACTAATTTTATATTTTTCACATCTTTTTGGCCAACACAAAACCATTGTCTGCTTATGTGTTTGTATCATCAAACCATTTTTCCCCTCATTTAATGATCCACTAAAGTACAGCTTTGCATGTTAATGTGTATCAATTATCTCTGCCACATTCAGTGGTCACATAGTAGTCCAGCCTATGGATACACTGCCACTTATTTATAAAGGCCATTAAATGAGTTCTTAATATACCGCTATTGTAAATAGTGCTGAGAAAAGCATATAGTATATTGTTTATCTTTAATTATTTACTAAAGATATTTTAAATTAATAAAATTCATGGGTAAAAGGAATACATATTTTTCAATTGGGACTTAACCACCGAACTATCTGAAAAGTCAAAAACAACTTTAACCAGGAGTATGAGTACCATCATTCCTTATCTTCACAAAGCCTGCAGATGGAAAATGGGATTTTACTCCTTTTTTATTTTAGATTTTTTTTTTTTGACACAGAGAGAGCACCAGCAGAGGGGAGGGGCTGAAGGAGAAGCAGATTCCCCACTGAGCAGGGAGCCTCACCAGGGGCTGAATCCCAGGACCCAGAGATCATGACCCTGAGAGGAAGTCAGAAGCAGCCAACTGACTGGGCCACCCAGAGACCCCCTATTTCATTCCTTTAATACCTTCCCTGTAAAACATATTCTTTTGTATCTGATACACATATGTTGTAAATATTTTGCAAGGACATTCTCTTTTATTTTATTAATATTATTTTCTGATATACAGAGAGTTTTAATTTTTTATGTGGCTGAATCAACCTCCAGAACTCTTGCTTTTATTTTATTATTATTATTTTTTAAGATTTTCTTTATTTGTGAGAGACACAGGGGGAGAGAGGGAGGCAGAGCACAGGCAGAGGGAGAAGCAGGTTCCATGTAGGGAGCCCGACGTGGGACTCGATCCTAGGTCTCCAGAATCAGGCCCTGGGCTGAAGGCAGCGCTGTACCGCTGAGCCACCTGGGCTGCCCGAACTCTTGCTTTTAAAGTCATTCTTAAGAATGGTCTTGGTCAACATAAAAAATGGGCATAGAAGCGTTCATGTTTTCTTCTCTTGTACTGTATTTTGCATATTTAACATTTTTAATCTGTATTCCATCTGGAACTTATTTTTATGAGATTAAATTCTAGCTAGTTTTCTCCAAATAGCAGATATGTCATCAACATTATGAATGATTCACCTTTTCCTACTAATATGAAATGTCACCAGCATCAAGTTACAAAGTCTTAACATATACTTAGGTGTTTGGCATTTTCTTATCTGTTCCATTCATTTATCTGTCTTTTCAGCTGTTAGTCAACGAAAAATTTGAAGAAGTTTAAGGTACATTTTAATAACTGGAAGGTATTCTATAAAATTTTTTTTTCAAGTTTTCATTTTAGTTCCAGTTTGTTAACATACACCGTTGTATTAAGTTCAGGTGTACAGGGCAGCCCCAGTGGCGCAGCGGTTTAGCGCCGCCTGCAGCCCGGGGCGTGATCCTGGAGACCCTGGATCCAGTCCCATGTCAGGCTCTCTGTATGATGCCTGCTTCTCCCTCTCCCTCTGCCTGTGTCTCTGCCTCTCTCTCTCTGTCTCTATGAATAAATAAATAAAATCTTACAAAAAAAAAAGTTCAGGTGTACAATATAGTGAGTGATTGCAAAATTTTTCTTAATTTTATCACAATGAAAAGAACAGAGACCGCACGTATAATAAGCTCAGAATTTCTAAAACCATAACGTTTCTATTGCGTCATGGAATACTGATAAACACGGGAAGAGTACACATTTTCAGAAAAATGAGACTTCCTATTCACAGTCAGAACCATCTACCCATTTCCAAATCTCCTTCCAAGGTCCCTCAGTAAATAATATAGGTACAAACTGTACACAGATAGAAGTCAGATACTGCCCTGTATCCAAAGTAATTCTGGGAATTACTTCTCTCAGCATGCACTCTTTAATAACATTGGTATAGGATGTCCATTAAAAACAAACTACTACATATACGTAATTTCATTTCTTTTTTTAAGATTTTAGTTATTCCGAGACACAGACAGAGAGGCAGAGACATAGGCAGAGGGAGACACAGGCTCCGTGCCAGGAACCCGACTGGGGTTCCCAGGACCCAGGATCACAACCTGAAACAAAGGCAGATGCTCACCCACTCAGCCACCCAGGCGTCCCCTTAATTTCCTTTCTACTACTGTTGAAAATCCGTTAAATCACATCAAAACTGTCTGTAAAGCGCTCCCTACGGAGATACGAAGGGGTCCAAAGGCAGCTGAAGACGTTTTGTTGCTCAGTGGGCCGGAGTAGACCCCAGGTAAGGTTCCACGACCTAGGTACGTGCTGCGGGGCCACCAGAAGAAAGACGGCCAAGCGCCCTGGGTGGTCACCCAGGGCTCAGCTCTCCAGACTCAGGCCAGCAAGGTGAGTGCCTCTCCCCGACCTCCTTGCCTCCTCCCCGCCAGCTGCAAAGTCCCTATCACCTGTTCCTCTGGTCTCCCAGCAACAGAATCCCCTGCCACTTTTGCTTTGTGGATCTTTCTGAGACCTGTCTGGGATGTGGTACCCAGGGCCCAGGTTGGCGAGTTTGGTACCACTCAGATGCCGCGGGCTGGGCGGCCCTCCGCCGCCCGATCTTGAAGCCCAAGGGCAGCTCGCCCCTCTTACCCGTGAAGCTAAACATGGTCTTCATCGCAAAGCTTTCAGGCTTCACAGACACAGGTTTTCGCCGCCTCTACAGCTCAACACTTAGTGCTGGAGATAAGCCAAGCCGGCCTCGCGGCAACGTCCCAGCAACTGAGCACCGGGGTCCAAAATCTCTCTCTGCAGAACAAATGTACCCCGGCAATGCAGCTAAACACAAATGCGCCTGCGCACCTCAGAAACTGGCGTCACTCGCCTGCTCACAAGGAGCCCATGGCCAAGAGTGCCCAAAGCGCATGTGCCAGGAGGCCCAAGCCTCTCAAATCTCCGCGGCCCCTTGAGCTGGGCTGGCTTCCCCTCAAACGTTGCCGGGATGGCTGAGCATTATGGGACATTTGCAAAAGACTCTGGGGTGTGGAAAAGCAGTCTTCCGGGCCCCTGAGTGGCTCAGTGGTTGAGCGTATGCTTTCAGCTCAAGTCCTGATCCTGGATTTTGGGATCAAGTCCCGCACAAGACTCCCCCGCAGGGACACTGCTTCTCCCTCTCCCTGAGTTTCTCATGAATAAATAAATGAAATCTCAAGGAAAAAAAAAAAAACGTAGTATTTACATACGACTAGGGCTAGAGTGCATGAAAGCACGTTCCCCCAGAATACTTCCCTAACGAATGCTCTCCCTCAGTTTATTCCTCTTCCACATCCCTCGGGACCCCTGTCAGTCTCCATGGAATGCAGCGGATGCAGCCAACAGAAAACTGTTCTCATGGTCAGACTTGGCAATGTGTATCATCAAGTGCAAGCTCACAAGGGGAGAACAATTCACATTCCCTAGATGAAATGAAAACCCGTTTCTGCATGCCTCCTAATCCTCCCATTTGGCCCAGCCTTACCTTTACATTTTCTTTATTTTTAGTTTTTGCTGCTATTCCCCAATCGAACCTTTAATCAATCCAAGATTTAGTTTGCAGTGTGGTGCAACATTTAAGTTTTGTTTTTTTGTTTTGTTTTTTTGTTTTTTTTCTGAGAGAGAGAGAGGTACAGAGGGTGAGGGAGAGAGACGGAGGAACAGGAGCTAAAATCAACAAACACGAAAAATAAAAATAAACAGAGGCTTAACCAACTGAGCCACACAGGCTCCCGCGCCCCAACATTTAAGAACTCTTTAAAAAAATAGCTATTTGCTTCTAAATAACCCATCTTTTCTCACCTAGCTTAAAATGCCACTTTATCATAAATTCTGTTATGGTTTTCTTTTTCTGGGTTTTACACTGGATTCAATTGACCAGTTGCCTTGTATCAATCAGTACTCTAGTATTTTAACTGCTTTATACATATGCTTTAGTATCCAATGCAGGTCCATAGTTCCCCTTCTTAATCTTCTCCTTCAGTATTCTCTTGGCGATATTTACCTCTATGCTACTGGAGATATATTTTTAATCACTATGCCAAATTTAAAGAATTCATGGAGAGAATTTGTAATTAGGTTAAGAGAATTAATGTTAACAGAATCAATCTCCCTGAATCAGTGTATTTAGATGTATGTTATGTTTTTGTGCCTAAGTCTTATTTGACATCCCTCCTTAGCTTCCAGGAGGTTTTTTTTTTCCCTTATGTAAATCCTGCATACACTTCGTGATGTATTTATATCCTGGCTTTTTCTTTTTTCTAATGAAGTGATATATTTTCTGATTATAACTTCTAAGTGGTCACTCTTTTGATATCTGTATATTTATTTGGTAATGAGAATAAAGCACATTTTAAACTACATGCTTGTTAACAAAAGTTGGCAGTTTCTCGTAGATACTCAGGGAAGGCACGAATTGGATGGGAAAGATTTCACCAGAAAGATATACATCGAAGAATGGTATGATGTGGTTGAAAAAAAAATCAAGTAAAATACAAACAGGATAGGCTGTTCATATTTATGTGTATGTGATACACACACACACACACACACACACACACAGAGGCTGTATACGAATGTCTACAGAAACTCCTTTGAATGTGGTGGTAATTGATCCATTAATTAATTACAACTGGACTACAGGCGATATTCTGGGTGAGGCAGATAGAAAAAAGCAGGAGCAAACCCATGACAACAGCTAATACAAAACTAGCTACCCCTAAACTCACCAGATTCCTATTACATTTGTTAATGATTTTAAGGATTAACCAAAGTAGGAGCTGCCCCTGACTGGCTTAGTTGATAGAATATGCAACTCTTGGTCTTGGGGTTGGGAGTTTAAGCCTCCTGTTGGGACTATAGCCTGCTTAGAAAAGGGAGGGGGTGGGGGCTTAGTCAGGCATCTGCCTTCAGCTCAGATCAGGATCTGAGGGTCCTGGGATCAAGCCCCATATCAGGCTACCTGGTCTGTGGGGAAACTGCCTCTCCCTCTCCCTTTGTTGCTCCTTATCCTTGTTTTTTCTCTCTCTGTCAAATAGATCTCTCTCTCTCTCTCTCTCTGTCAAATAGATCAGTAAAATCTTTTAAAAAAAAAAGAAAGAAAGAAATTGACCAACAAAACCTAACAGAAGCCACTGTTGGCACAAGATGCACCAGCAAAATTGGGAAGTTTGGTGTCTGTTTTTACAGCAAGACAAACGCATAGATAGAAGTGTAGGCACTTATTTCAGAGGCCATTTAATGCCATTTTGTGCATGTAGGTCGCATGATTTGACAAGAAGTAGTTTGGAATGAGCAACCTAGAAACTAAGGGGGTCTGCATCTTCAGAAACTGCTGCTGGAATGAGCTACAGAACTCTGGAGACCACTAGGGTCCCTTCTGAGAGGGCGGCTAGTTCCAGGGCAGATCATGTTCATTGGTGGAGGAGCAATGAACAAAAACAAAGGAACAACAACAAGAAACCATTTCTTGGCCCTATTCAGCTTAGCTAGACCAAATGGTATTGGTGCGTGTGAATGATTGCAACTATGAGCATCAAGCATTTGTCTCTTACAGGTGCCAGCTAGAAAATTATCTTTTGTCCCCTTAGAATTCCCCAGGGTGACTTATGAGACCAGTAGAGGCTCTCTGTAGTGACAATTGACTAGAAGACTGACATTTCCTAACGCAACCTGCGATGAGAGGCAACGGCATTACTAGGCTATAAGGAGACAGGAACTCCACACCAGGACTCCAGGTAAGTTGAACAATTTGGTTGACTGTAGTGTTTTTGTATAGATCAGAGATACTCAAAGAGTATATGGTAGTCCAACTCTGAGCTTCTTTGTTCCTTGGTCGAATGCTAGGTGGATCCCCCAAAGACTTTCTCACAATCACCTGAAACCTAAGATTTCCAATTCCCAGACTTCTGTGGAAAACCATTTCGGATCTAGAACAGACATCCTCTAGAAAGTTCCTGATTAGAACTCCCATCCCCATGAGTCTCATGTATGTCCTGGTTCAACTTTGCTGCATACTCATTTGGTAGTTATACCAATGAAGATAACAAAGTGTTAGAGTAATGTATCTTTTATGATGAAAAGCAACTGAGATATGAATGCTTTACCAAATCCCTTAGCTCAGGTTTTCCAATTCTACTTCAGGGCTGTCATGTCTCCTCCTTTTAAGAGTTGCCAAGAAATTCACCACACACTTTCCATAGGGGCACCTGGCTGGCTCAGTCCATTAAAAGGCTTCGTTAAGGGAATCCCTGGGTGGCTCAGCGGTTTAGTACCTGCCTTTGGCACAGGGCGAGATCCTGGAGTCCCGGGATCGAGTCCCACGTCAGGCTCCCTGCATGGAGCCTGCTTCTCTCTCTGCCTGTGTCTCTGCCTCTCTCTCTCTCCTCTGTGTCTTTCATGAATAAATAAATAAGATCTTATAAAAATAAGGCTTCTTTAGCTCAGGTCAGGATTCAGGGGCCTTGGGGTTGCCCTGCCTCCAGCTCTCTGCTCAGCAGGGAGTCTACTTCTCCCCCTTCCTCTGTCTCCACCCCCATTTGTGTTCTCTCACACTCAAATAAATAAAAATCTTTTAAAAACAACCAACAGTTTTTCATAACTGTTTATTCATTCCTTTGGATATCTCTTCCCTTGCAGTCCACTCTATCTACCGAGGAAAACTGAATTTATGTCGTAATTAAACTATGATGAGAATTTGAGGGCTCCAGTGTGTTGAGGATGATCTGGGCCATAGTCTACTAAAAATCCCTGACCTGGGAGAACCACCTCAAAGGGACCACAAAATTAAATCAGAAACGTGTACTGAAAACCTGTATTCTGGCATTGTGGGAGTCAGTGAGGGAACAACAAACATGACATTGCGGTGTTCATGGAGTAGAGGCGAGTTTAATGCCACATTTAGGGTGAGCACAAAGGGCCTACGGAGTCATGTAAAAATAAGGGTAGTGACTCAGGGATGGATGCACAGGAAGAAGCAATATCAAAGCTAAAACTTAACGAGTAGGGGTTAGCCAGTGAGAGGGAGAGAAGCACATTCCAAAAAGAAGGGATAGTGTATCAGTGAGGATCCAAACAAGAGACAAACCACTTAGTAATTTCAACAGGGAACGTTTAATATAAAAAATGATGAACTATAACAGGAGATCAACTATAAAGATGAGAAAAGAAATCCAAATACCCTAAGGTGCAAGATTACCCAAGAAAGGTTACCCAAATGGGTAAATCCCAAGGCTGGGATTCAGGTCTCATTGAAGGAGATGTCGGAACTGCAGTCAGAGTTGCCCGGCCAAAGCTAGTCCGTGCTACAAAGCATGCAAACAGGAACTACCCTTCAGGAGTGCAGGGAGTCCTGTCTGATAAATGGATGTATAGGGAGGGTCAGGGAACAATGAGCCCACCGACAAGCAGAGCAGTGCAAGGCCTCCAGTGTATCATATGCACATGCAGAAGGATGCAACAAACCCCGTAGGGATACAGCAGAGTTAAGACTAAGGACTGGATGCAGAGAGTGAGTAGGGTGTCAACAGCATTTGCTAGGGGCATGGTATCCATTTTAGAAAGGTCACTGGCTGAGGCCCGGACTGCATGCTCTGGAGTGCACAGCTGGGAAGAGTACTTCTGATGCTGGTGAAGCGGGGTTAGCAAGGGAGGAAGAGAAAGGAAGGAGATAGGAAGAAGAGAAGAAGAAGGAAAGGAGGAGGAGAAGGAGACAGAGAACACAAAGACGATGAAGATGAAGATGAAAGAAGACGAAGAAGAAGAAGAAGGGAAGCAAACCGGAACATGGGCCAGGGCCAGTGCTCAATCTCCAGGCTAACAGGAACAACCCTCTGGGACACAAATGAGTTGAGGTTGGTAATTGGATGCGCAGAGGAAGTCAGACATACAGGACTCAAACTTCTCTGCCATCCATCGTGCTTCAATCACACCTTCTTTAGCAACTTTGGACCCCCCCTCCCAAGTTACCTCTTCTGTGGTACTGTCTTCAGACTTCTCTGTCCCACCTTCTCATTACTATCTCATCATCATTTAGTAATTCTTTATATTTACTTCCACTGTTTAAAATACTATGTCATATCTGTCTTCCGATTGGACCCAGACTAATATAGAGGCCAGGGAGTTGCACTCTTTGGATTTGTCTTCTAGAGGATCTACCATAGAGAGCACAGTTGAACTGCAGCTCAAAATGTAGACAGCTGCTACATTTTCATATCCACCGTAGCACTCACACCAAGGCCTTGTGTCTCTGCTAGGCTGTGTCCAGCCAATGACTTAGCACAGAAGGAATACAAGTCATTTCTGTCTCCCGTAGGACCCCTCTACAGGCAAGCTTCTGATGGGGACTCAAGATCAGAAAACCCCGAGGGCCTGTGCTCTGATTCTCCAACAGGGGCTTGCCCTGAGATCCACGGTACAACTTTTCCCCACCACTGACACCATGAATAGCATAGGGTCTACTGGATCCTGCGACCAAAGCAGTGAGGACTCCTAAGCACAGCCTGCACCTGCTGCACAATTCATCTGCTCTGAGACCACTGAAGTCTTGCATTCCTTAGTTTCACCAAGGTGTATGGATGAAACGAGTACTCAATGTAGGACAAGGTTTCCCAACCTTGTACCATGGACATGGTGGATTGTTGTGGAGGCCTCTCTTGGGTATGTTTACCAGCACTCCTGACATCGACCCACTAGATGCCAGCAACATCCTCAGTTGTGAGGATCGGAAATGTCTCCAGACGAATCTATTGTTAGCAGTGTCTATAGCTAATAATACTGCATTGTATACTTAAACTTTGCTAAGAGGGTAGAGCTTATGTTAAGTGTTCTTACCAATTAATTAATTAATTAATTAATGAGACCAGGAAGAGACTTTGGGAGGTGATGGGTAGGACTATGGCTTTAAGGCATTGATGATTTCACAGAGGTCTATACTTATCCACAAACTCACTGAATTCGATACATTAAGTATGTACAGCTTTTGACATGTCAAAAAACAGGTCTCCAGACACTGCCAAATGCTCCCTGAGGAGCAGAATTCTTCTCCCACCACCCCACCCCCAACGCATTGAGAATTAGTGGCGTAAAATATGCTACCTCCAGAACCCAAAGAGGTCTCCCAGTTTCTGTCTTTGTGAAAAGGTATTCAAAATGTGGCAATTTTTCTTTCACTCCTGCGAGAATATCCTGGCATGCCCACTGGATGCCTCAAAACTTCACGGATATGTCAATTCATGCCGTCTTACCAAGGGCCCAAAGCGTTATAGCCTCTTACTGATCCTCATGTCAAATTAGCATGGTGTCAATATGATAGGCCAATGAGATATTCTGGGGATGTTCAAATGGTCTAGCTCCATGAGTTAATAAAACGCTGAGGCAAATTAAATGAATGAACACTTTGCCTATACTCTATGAATATGAACTATTTCTGATTCACTAGCGGACTAGAAAAGAATGCATTTGCCAAATCAGTGGTGACACATACCATGTACCTGATGTCTTATCAATCTGTTCTGGAAGCAATAAGAGGCGCACAATAACTATGACTGGAATTACTCTTTGTTTAAGTTGACAGTAACTACAGATATTTGCCACAATCTATCCTGTCTCTGAATGGGCCAGACTAGTGAATCAAGCAGAAATGTGATAGAGCTCACCAGCCTTTCATCCTTTAGCACTATCCCACTGCACCTCTGCTAGGATGCAGGGTTGTTTTTGGTATACCCTACCAAATGAAGGCTTGGAGACAGTTTCAGAGGTTTCTGCTTGGACTCTCTAAATTTTTTTTTCTCAGTTATATTTCCTTATTCAGGAGAGACACAGAAAGAAAGGCAGAGACATAGGCAGAGGAGAAGCAGGCTCCCTGCTGGGAGCCCTATGTGGGGCTCAATTCCCAGACTCTGGCATCAAGCTCTGAGCTAAAAAAGAAAAAACTCACAATTTCAACAAGAAACACTTTTAGCTACTGTAAAATCATACAGAAAAAAAAAAAACTATTGCAAATGACATCAATCTATATTACAAAGGATTCTGAATTATACTATACAATGTTCTTCACCATGTCCTGTCAGAGTAATTGTTTTCTACCTAACCGATCACATGCTGACATTTTTCACTATACTTATAAATACTCTTCTTATTAAGTTAAACTTTCCGCCTTGAGAAATTGTTACCACTCTCGACCAAATACTAAGATTCACAAAAAAAAACCTTACCTTTTAGCGTAGTCAACTGCATTTATATTTGCTTCTTCTAATAAAAATGCCACCATTTTCTCTTTTTTTTCATTTACAGCAAGTAAAAGCGGTGTGAGGCCATCCTGTAGGAGTGCAAACAAAATTTATAATTTACAAAATTACATATTTGGATAATGAATCGTAAAAATTCTGAACGATCCTGTAACTTAAACATGTAACATAGAAAGTAAATAAAATTAGCCCTTTCGTTCTCAGCCCTCCATGGTTTCACCAGCTGCTCCTTCTTTTTAAAATACTGCTTTCTCACGGAGCGTGGGTGGCTCAGTTGGTCAAGCATCTGCCTTCAGCTCATCAGCTCAGGTCATGATCCCAGGGTCTCAGGATGGAGTCCCACCTTGGGCTCCCTCTGCAGCAAAGAGTTAGCTTCTCCCTCTCCTTCTGCCCCTCCCCTCCACTCGTGCTCTCTCTCCTGCTTGCTCACTCTCTGTCTCTCTCAAAAACATAAAGTCTTTTTAAAAACTAAAATAAAAATAATAAAATAGACCTCCTCTTCCTCTTCAACAGATTACCTGCAGTCATTCCACAAACTCGCTTCAAACATTGCCTGGCTCCAAGAATCTTTGCTTCGCTCACAATATATATCATGGTATACCCTAGTTATTTTCTTCTGCACCATCTAAACCAAAAGATTCTAGAGGGGAGGGGTTATTTTTTATCTCTGTATCTCCACTCTCTAAAACACAGTAGTAAATATTTAAAGTATCGTTACTGATTTTAATGGATATCTCCGGAGTAGTGTTTCTTCAATTATATTCCAAAGAACACATGATTTGCAAGAGATACTGTCCCCCAAAAGAAAGATTCAATGATCATCTATGTTTGTGAAACATTACAAAACTGCACTATACATCTAGCACAAATGAACCCCATTTACATTTGCTTATCCCCATTTGACAATTCCTTCTTTTGTAGCAAACATTAATACTTGAGAAACAAGAGTTCCCAGGGATATAGTTTTAAGAACTTTCCAATAAAGGTAAGGGTTTTCTCCAGGTTGTACAAACTTGCTGGATTCTCATCTATCAATGGTATGGGGATCCCAGATGTCAACATAAAACACTCCAGCTCCAAATGAGTCACTAAGGAGATGGACTCTGAATGAAAAGAGCTAGGTTTCAGGGCAGCTGGGTTGTGCAGGCAGTTGAGGGACGCTTGGTTTTGTCTCAGGTGTGATCTCAGGGTCGTGGGATCCAGCCCCACATTGGATTCGGGGCTCCCCTGGCACTGAGCACCAAGTCTGTTTAAGACACTCTCTCTCCCTCTCCCTCTCCACCTCCCCCACCCCCACAAGCCTGTGCATGTGTGTGCTGTCTCTCTAAAATGCATAAAGAAACCTTTTAAAAATTAAAAAGAAAAGTAAATAAATAAAAATAAAAGAAAGAAGCTTCAAATGAATTTTGACCACTTAATACTAAATAATCTTTGGTTAAGGTGGGCCCACAATGAGATGAGCACTCGGTGTTATTCTTTATGTGGGCAAATTGAACTCCAATAAAAAATTGTGGGTTTTTTTGTTTAAAATAAAAAATAAGAACAATAAAATATTAAAAATAAATAACTAAATAAATAGTCCTTGGACTTTCTCCTATTATACCATGATAAAGTTTTTTCTTAACTGTTAGAAAGCTCAGTATGAGATTTTTCTCATTTTTACCCTTTTATTCAAATTCAGTTCCATATAACATACTATTAGTTTCAGAGGTAGAAGTCAGTGGTTCCTCAGTCTTATGTAACACCCAGGACTCATTCCATCATGTGCCCTCCTTAATGTCCATCACCCAGTTATCCCATCCTTCCACTCCACCCCTCCAGTGACCTTCAGTTTGGCTCCTATGATTAAGAGTCTCTTAGGCTTTGTCTCCCTCAGTCTCTCTGGTTTAAGTTTTTCTCTTCTTCCCCTTCTCCTCTGTCTTGTTTCTTAAGTTCCACATATGAATGAGATCATATGATAATTGTCTTTCTCTGACTGACTCAGGGTATTACGCTAAGTGAAATATGTCAATGAGATTTTATTCTCAACTATACTCATTCTGAGAACCTAATGCACATCTACTTCTAAAAAAACCGGTTTGTATTCTAGTTTCTATTATCATTGCTATTTTTGATTATTTATAATTTAGACTAAGTGTAAATCAGAAATAAAAATGTCATGACTTACCAATAAAAATTCTAATACTAGATGAGCACTGGGTGTTTACATGTTGGGAAACTGAGATTAAGTAAAAACTATTAATCACAAATTCTAATACTGCTTTATACGGATTATTTTTAGTATAATAAAAGCTACTATGTAAATTGAGTATTTAGGGAATAATACCAAGGAGAAAGAGAATACTGTCTGGAATATGCATAATCTATCCAAGCAGAACCAGGATTAACCTCACATGGCTTACAGATATTCCAAAAGGTACATGATTACTGTACATATATAGAAAAAATGTTTGTAAAAAAAACGACTTTCAATTCCTAACTTAGAAAATTCATCCCGAGGCACCTGGGTGACTCAGAGGGTGAACATCATGATCCCAGGGTCCTGGGATCGAGCCCATATCAGGGTCCCCATAGAGAACCTGCTTCCCCCTGTGCCTAGCTCTCTGCCTCTCTCTGTGTGTCTCTCATCAATTACTGAATAAAGTAATGAAAAAAATAAGGTGACAAAGAAACAGAAAATTCAATCCCAATCCTAAGAAATTAACATAAAATACAAAATATATATTATAAATTAATATGGAGTGTCTTGAAAATCTTGAAATCTTTGTCAACATATACCATAAAACAGTAATTGTAAACTCAATGGTTATGGAGGCAAAGCAGGTGACACGAGTCAGTGAAGACCCTAGGCGGGGACACGAGCAAACTGGAGACACACGCCTCCTATAAAGGGACAGCCTCTGCACAGCATACCAAACAGCAGCATGGGCTCAAGGTACCAGAAGTGATCTGTAAGAAAAGCTCAAAATCCAGAGTTCTACATGCGTGCCATAATTTTAAGTGTTAGCTCAACTGACAGTGGAAACTAAATACATCCAGGGGCTACATTTAGTCTATAGCCTACTTGTGTTTTTCTATTTGCTGTGACTGTTTCCAATGGCCGTGCGTAAAACAAATACTTGGACATCAAACCTTTCCTAAAGCATCAGGATCATGTTTTACCAACAAATTAGGCCCCACCTTCTAAGGAAAATTGCTGTGAAGACTCATTAACACCTACTGTCAGAATTTTCCAATGCTTGTTTCAACTACAATCTATTTGTATTTACTTCCCTCACATTGCTAACCGAACAGACTGGAGTTCAGAGGAATGCTGAAGCAAAGTTATTAAAACAATTACCATCTATATTGTCACTAACTACATGCTGAATGTTTAACACAGTAGTGATTATGCACTATGCCAGGGCCCTATGAATTTGAAAGACATCCTAAGATAGTCTATCGTACAGCTTCAACTAAAAAAGAAGGTTCACGGATTTCTACTGCTGCAATTGGGAAAACCCTGCTTGTAATAATCAGAATGTTAGCAAAACACGTAAAATCTTTAAAGGGTCAGACTCTACTTATTAAAAGACTACTCATAAAGACTTCCCATCTGGGTGCCGGTGAATGACTGATAGTTGGAAGAAAAGGTAATTATTTTTCAAGCCAACGAGATGACCAATAATTTTCATCTGTAATTCTCAAAGAGATACAGACAGATGAAAGGCTAATGTTGGAGAGAGTGGAAGGAAGTAGCCAGTATCCAACTTCAGTTAAATCTCTTCCAGAGATTTAATATTTTTACATCTCTAAATTTGTATATGTATACCTACCCATTCAGTAGTTGTTAGCCAAGAGTTGTAACAGAATCTCAAAACCCTATTTCCAAATTTCTGCGTACACACGTTATTGGATTCACTCCATCGAAATCTTCACGGGACAGTTTAGGCTTGTAAATTCTTTTAAATTCCCTAGTTGACTGTGATTCACCAGCACAAGTCTAGCTGAGAACTAGTACAGTACACAACCATGCCAGTCTCCCCTTTCACCTATGTGGCCAATTCTCCCTATCACTTGAGGATTCAGCCAAAAACAGAAATGAGTCACTTATCAAACCTGCATTCAATTTCCATGGCTAGAGGTAGAACAAGGTCTAGTAAACTCAAAATGCAACTTGATTCCATTATTTACACACTCCTTACTTCCTTCCCATCAAGACATTCTAGATTTGCAAGCAGAGTTTAGACTCGTATCTAAGTGGCTATAGCTGCAAAATACTATACTGTGTTCTTTCCTCTGCTTGTCCACTTTTTGTTTTTTTTTTTAAGATTTCTATTTATTTATTCATGAGAGTCTGAGAGAGAGAGAGAGACAGGCAGAGACATAGGCAGAGGGAGAAGCAGGCTCCTCCATTCAAGGAGTGCCATGTGGGACTCGATTCGGGAGACCATGGGATCATGCCCTGAGCCGAAGGCATATGCTCAATCACTGAGTCACACAGGCGTCCCTTTTCGTGCCCATTCAACCACCAGTTTACTGCCAATCTGATGTCCTTAGAGTCCTCCTAGAATTGATCTCTATATAAGTTTACAACACACTCACGGGTTCGTAAAGTAAGAATTATTATCCCTGAAAATTGAAGACTCCTTACCTAAACATAAACACTGAAGAAAAACAAACACAATCCAAAAACCTTGTCTTGATATTTCCCCTCACTTGCCAAATGTCTAAATCGCTCTGCATGTTCCTGACTGCTTTCTCCTTTTCCCCTCTTTTGTCCCTCTTAAGTCAAGGCTGATAAAAGATAAACTCCGACCGTGTTAATAAATCACTTTTTGATCAAATAGGAACTTCTCAACAGCAGCAAGATTTGATATTGTAAAATACACTTGTTTTCTGTTTTAAGTCAAAGCCTATTTCCAAGGCAAATTTTGCTTTCCTCTGTTGTTTGACACTAAATAAGAAACAAACTGGGTGAGAAAACATTTTTGAAAATAAAGTTTCAGAACACATTCTGTGTTCTCATAAATATTTGCCATAAATACATAAAAGAAACTTGCCTTCTCTAATGCTTCTTTAGAGGTATCATTATTTAGGGGCAACTGAGTGGCTCAGTCCGTTGAGCATCTGACTCTTGGTCTTAACTCAGGTGATGATCAGAGTTATAAGATCCAGCGCTGCGACAGACTCAGCGCAAAGTCTACTTCAGATTCTTACTCTCTTTCTTTTCCCTCTGCCCCCACAACATCCCCTGCTTGTACATGCTCGCTCACTTCCCCCAAAAAAATAAAATCTCACGGCTGAGTAATACTCCATTGCGGACATATACCACAGATTACTCAACAATTAGAAACAATAAATACCCACCATCTGCTTCAACATGGATGCAACTGGAGGGTATTATGCTGAGTGAAGTAAGGCAATCGGAGAAGGACAAACATTACATGGTCTCATTCATACGGGGAATAGAAAAGAGTGAAAGGGAATAAAGGGGAAAGCAGAGAAAACGAGTGGGAAATATCAGTGAGGGGGACAGAACATGAGAGACTCCTAACTCTGGGAACCAAACAAGGGATGGTGGAAAGGGAGGTGGGTGGGGGGTTGGGGTGACTGGGTGACGGGCACCAAGGGGGGGGCACTTGACGGGATGAGCACTGGGTGCTGTGCTCTTTGTTGGCAAACTGAACTCCAACTAAAAAAATTTTGAAAAAGAAAAAACTAAAAGATAAAATAAAATAAGTACATAAACCCCAGAGTGTGAGGTGAAAAAATAAATAAATAAAAAAGCTTAATTAAAAAAAGGAAGGCAGGAAGGAAGAAGTATTATGGTAAGCCTGGGGGGCTCAGTGGGTCAAGCATCTCTCTCTGGTTATGGTCACGATCCCACTCCTGACATCAAGCCCCGTGCATCAGGCTACCTGGCTCAGTGGGAAGGCCTCTTCTTCCCCTACCTCTGCTCTTTCCTCCCTACTCATGTTTGCTCTCTCTCATATAAATACAATCTTCAAAAATAAAAAGTGTTGTTATTTAAAGCAAAAGCTTAGACAGTTATTTCAAAATATTTTCATCCAGGAAATGCTTGAGCTTCCAAATATGAAAAATCGACCCTATCTATGGCACACAACAGTGTTTCTGCAAGGGCAGTGACTGAATGTAATGCACGTCAAAGAAAGCACAGGGAGACTGGCAAGTGTGGTCATCACCAGCTCCCCATGCACACCTACCACCCTACTGAGGAACTACATAGGCTGAGCAGGAGCTACTCTCTGGAATGGGAGGCCTCACCGTGGTACATGGCTGGCAGAGTGGCTACCAGCACAAGCAGATACCACCTGTAGGATGTCATGACCTGATCCCCCTGCTCTCATCTTCTGAACCTTAGGGCCTAGAGTGCCCAAGGCCTATTACAACCTGCTGCTTTCTCCTCCCATTTACATTCACCCAAGCTACTCCTCTGGGTCACGGTCTCCTACTCATCCCCAGAAGCATCCATTTCCTAAGCCCCTGCACACCTTTCGGCCTCCATCATCACCACACTCCCCTCTAGGCCTTCAATCCTTTGTGGGCTCTGAGGGTACCATCTACTCCCAGGCACAAAGGGGAAGATTTTCTTTCTGGGGTGGAAAGGTTGCTAGCAGACAAAATGTTGCCTTTCTACAGGCATTACTTTTCTCTTTCCCTGCCCCTGCCTTAGTTTTCCAGTTGTTTCCAGGATGACAGGACCTGCTGTATAAAATTCAGTGCCGATGTCTTCATATATATATGTACATATACAAAGAAAACTTTTGCAGCTATTTTTATTTATTTATTTATTTATTTATTTATAATGTAAAATACGTTGTAAAAAAAAAAAGTTGACCTGTACCTTGTTTCTGATCTCCATATTTACTTTCTTTAAAAGTAGTTTCTGTGCTATTGTGACATTGTCCCCTAATGCTGCATAATGGAGAGCAGTGTTGCCCTTGATGTCTTTTAGATCAGGATTAGCACCATGTTTCAGCAGAATATCTACACATGCCTCATCTTGGGATTGTACAGCCTGTGAGCATTACAACAAGAAACAGAATGTAAATTCTGGGAACTGAAAGGAAACATGCCACAAGTTTCACCAATGAGTTATGTTTAAATGCAACAAATGTTCATTCCAAGGACTTCAATCCAATCCATCTCAGGCAGATATACCTGTCACCACGCACCTTCAGTAGAGCGGTCGTGTTTTCAACATCACGGAGGTTTAGCTGGCATTTCCGATCTACCAGGAGCTTCACCATATCTTCATGGCCATTGGCACAGGCCAAGTGGAGACAACTCCTGTGAGTGTGAAAGGGCTTGTCAGGATTACAGTGTACCTTTTCAAAAATTGCTAATCAATTCATAGAATTGTAAATGTTAAATACTGCTTATTCTCATGACTCCAAAACAAAGAATTAGTTTACTTCAGACTTCTCTGTCCCACCTTCTCATTACTACCTCATCATCAATTAGTAATTTTTTATATTTACTTCCACTGTTTAAAATACTATGTCATATCTGTCTTCCGATTGGACCCAGACTAATATAGAGGCCAGGGAGTTGCACTCTTTGGATTTGTCTTCTAGAGGATCTACCATAGAGAGCACAGTTGAACTGCAGCTCAAAATGTAGACAGCTGCTACATTTTCATATCCACCGTAGCACTCACACCAAGGCCTTGTGTCTCTGCTAGGCTGTGTCCAGCCAATGACTTAGCACAGAAGGAATACAAGTCATTTCTGTCTCCCGTAGGACCCCTCTACAGGCAAGCTTCTGATGGGGACTCAAGATCAGAAAACCCCAAGGGCCTGTGCTCTGATTCTCCAACAGGGGCTTGCCCTGAGATCCACGGTACAACTTTTCCCCACCACTGACACCATGAATAGCATAGGGTCTACTGGATCCTGCGACCAAAGCAGTGAGGACTCCTAAGCACAGCCTGCACCTGCTGCACAATTCATCTGCTCTGAGACCACTGAAGTCTTGCATTCCTTAGTTTCACCAAGGTGTATGGATGAAACGAGTACTCAATGTAGGACAAGGTTTCCCAACCTTGTACCATGGACATGGTGGATTGTTGTGGAGGCCTCTCTTGGGTATGTTTACCAGCACTCCTGACATCGACCCACTAGATGCCAGCAACATCCTCAGTTGTGAGGATCGGAAATGTCTCCGGACGAATCTATTGTTAGCAGTGTCTATAGCTAATAATACTGCATTGTATACTTAAACTTTGCTAAGAGGGTAGAGCTTATGTTAAGTGTTCTTACCAATTAATTAATTAATTAATTAATGAGACCAGGAAGAGACTTTGGGAGGTGATGGGTAGGACTATGGCTTTAAGGCATTGATGATTTCACAGAGGTCTATACTTATCCACAAACTCACTGAATTCGATACATTAAGTATGTACAGCTTTTGACATGTCAAAAAACAGGTCTCCAGACACTGCCAAATGCTCCCTGAGGAGCAGAATTCTTCTCCCACCACCCCACCCCCAACGCATTGAGAATTAGTGGCGTAAAATATGCTACCTCCAGAACCCAAAGAGGTCTCCCAGTTTCTGTCTTTGTGAAAAGGTATTCAAAATGTGGCAATTTTTCTTTCACTCCTGCGAGAATATCCTGGCATGCCCACTGGATGCCTCAAAACTTCACGGATATGTCAATTCATGCCGTCTTACCAAGGGCCCAAAGCGTTATAGCCTCTTACTGATCCTCATGTCAAATTAGCATGGTGTCAATATGATAGGCCAATGAGATATTCTGGGGATGTTCAAATGGTCTAGCTCCATGAGTTAATAAAACGCTGAGGCAAATTAAATGAATGAACACTTTGCCTATACTCTATGAATATGAACTATTTCTGATTCACTAGCGGACTAGAAAAGAATGCATTTGCCAAATCAGTGGTGACACATACCATGTACCTGACGTCTTATCAATCTGTTCTGGAAGCAATAAGAGGCGCACAATAACTATGACTGGAATTACTCTTTGTTTAAGTTGACAGTAACTACAGATATTTGCCACAATCTATCTTGTCTCTGAATGGGCCAGACTAGTGAATCAAGCAGAAATGTGATAGAGCTCACCAGCCTTTCATCCTTTAGCACTATCCCACTGCACCTCTGCTAGGGTTGTTTTTGGTATACCCTACCAAATGAAGGCTTGGAGACAGTTTCAGAGGTTTCTGCTTGGACTCTCTAAATTTTTTTTTCTCAGTTATATTTCCTTATTCAGGAGAGACACAGAAAGAAAGGCAGAGACATAGGCAGAGGGAGAAGCAGGCTCCCTGCTGGGAGCCCTATGTGGGGCTCAATTCCCGGACTCTGGCATCAAGCTCTGAGCTAAAAAAGAAAAAACTCACAATTTCAACAAGAAACACTTTTAGCTACTGTAAAATCATACAGAAAAAAAAAACTATTGCAAATGACATCAATCTATATTACAAAGGATTCTGAATTATACTATACAATGGGGATCCCTGGGTGGCGCAGTGGTTTAGTGCCTGCCTTTGGCCCAGGGCGCGATCCTGGAGACCCGGGATCGAATCCCACGTCAGGCTCCCGGTGCATGGAGCCTGCTTCTCCCTCTGCCTGTGTCTCTGCCTCTCTCTCTCTCTCTCTGTGACTATCATAAATAAATAAAAATTTAAAAAAAAAAATTTATACTATACAATGTTCTTCACCTTGTCCTGTCAGAGTAATTGTTTTCTACCTAACCGATCACATGCTGACATTTTTCACTATACTTATAAATACTCTTCTTATTAATAAGTTAAACTTTCTGCCTTGAGAAATTGTTACCACTCTCGACCAAATACTAAGATTCACCAAAAAAAAAAAAAAAAAAAACCTTATCTGTTAGTGTAGTCAACTGCATTTATATTTGCTTCTTCTAATAAAAATGCCACCATTTTCTCTTTTTTTTCATTTACAGCAACTAGAAGCAGTGTGAGGCCATCCTGTAGGAGTGCAAACAAAATTTATAATTTACAAAATTACATATTTGGATAATGAATCGTAAAAATTCTGAACGATCCTGTAACTTAAACATGTAACATAGAAAGTAAATAAAATTAGCCCTTTCGTTCTCAGCCCTCCATGGTTTCACCAGCTGCTCCTTCTTTTTAAAATACTGCTTTCTCACGGAGCGTGGGTGGCTCAGTTGGTCAAGCATCTGCCTTCAGCTCATCAGCTCAGGTCATGATCCCAGGGTCTCAGGATGGAGTCCCACCTTGGGCTCCCTCTGCAGCAAAGAGTCAGCTTCTCCCTCTCCCTCTGCCCCTCCCCTCCACTCGTGCTCTCTCTCCTGCTTGCTCACTCTCTGTCTCTCTCAAAAACATAAAGTCTTTTTAAAAACTAAAATAAAAATAATAAAATAGACCTCCTCTTCCTCTTCAACAGATTACCTGCAGTCATTCCACAAACTCGCTTCAAACATTGCCTGGCTCCAAGAATCTTTGCTTCTCTCACAATATATATCATGGTATACCCTAGTTATTTTATTCCACACCATCTAAACCAAAAGATTCTAGAGGGGAGGGGTTATTTTTTATCTCTGTATCTCCACTCTCTAAAACATAGTAGTAAATATTTAAAGTATCGTTACTGATTTTAATGGATATCTCCGGAGTAGTGTTTCTTCAATTATATTCCAAAGAACACATGATTTGCAAGAGATACTGTGCCCCAAAAGAAAGATTCAATGATTGGGATCCCTGGGTGGCGCAGTGGTTTGGCGCCTGCCTTTGGCCCAGGGCGCGATCCTGGAGACTCGGGATCGAATCCCACGTCGGGCTCCCTGCATGGAGCCTGCTTCTCCCTCTGCCTGTGTCTCTGCCTCTCTCTCTCTCTCTGTGACTATCATGAACAAATAAATAAAATCTTAAAAAAAAAAAAAAGAAAGATTCAATGATCATCTATGTTTGTGAAACATTACAAAACTGCACTATACATCTAGCACAAATGAACCCCATTTACATTTGCTTATCCCCATTTGACAATTCCTTCTTTTGTAGCAAACATTAATACTTGAGAAACAAGAGTTCCCAGGGATATAGTTTTAAGAACTTTCCAATAAAGGTAAGGGTTTTCTCCAGGTTGTACAAACTTGCTGGATTCTCATCTATCAATGGTATGGGGATCCCAGATGTCAACATAAAACACTCCAGCTCCAAATGAGTCACTAAGGAGATGGACTCTGAATGAAAAGAGCTAGGTTTCAGGGCAGCTGGGTTGTGCAGGCAGTTGAGGGACGCTTGGTTTTGTCTCAGGTGTGATCTCAGGGTCGTGGGATCCAGCCCCACATTGGATTCGGGGCTCCCCTGGCACTGAGCACCAAGTCTGTTTAAGACACTCTCTCTCCCTCTCCCTCTCCACCTCCCCCACCCCCACAAGCCTGTGCATGTGTGTGCTGTCTCTCTAAAATGCATAAAGAAACCTTTTAAAAATTAAAAAGAAAAGTAAATAAATAAAAATAAAAGAAAGAAGCTTCAAATGAATTTTGACCACTTAATACTAAATAATCTTTGGTTAAGGTGGGCCCACAATGAGATGAGCACTCGGTGTTATTCTTTATGTGGGCAAATTGAACTCCAATAAAAAATTGTGGGTTTTTTTGTTTAAAATAAAAAATAAGAACAATAAAATATTAAAAATAAATAACTAAATAAATAGTCCTTGGACTTTCTCCTATTATACCATGATAAAGTTTTTTCTTAACTGTTAGAAAGCTCAGTATGAGATTTTTCTCATTTTTACCCTTTTATTCAAATTCAGTTCCATATAACATACTATTAGTTTCAGAGGTAGAAGTCAGTGGTTCCTCAGTCTTATGTAACACCCAGGACTCATTCCATCATGTGCCCTCCTTAATGTCCATCACCCAGTTATCCCATCCTTCCACTCCACCCCTCCAGTGACCTTCAGTTTGGCTCCTATGATTAAGAGTCTCTTAGGCTTTGTCTCCCTCAGTCTCTCTGGTTTAAGTTTTTCTCTTCTTCCCCTTCTCCTCTGTCTTGTTTCTTAAGTTCCACATATGAATGAGATCATATGATAATTGTCTTTCTCTGACTGACTCAGGGTATTACGCTAAGTGAAATATGTCAATGAGATTTTATTCTCAACTATACTCATTCTGAGAACCTAATGCACATCTACTTCTAAAAAAACCGGTTTGTATTCTAGTTTCTATTATCATTGCTATTTTTGATTATTTATAATTTAGACTAAGTGTAAATCAGAAATAAAAATGTCATGACTTACCAATAAAAATTCTAATACTAGATGAGCACTGGGTGTTTACATGTTGGGAAACTGAGATTAAGTAAAAACTATTATTCAAAAATTCTAATACTGCTTTATACGGATTATTTTTAGTATAATAAAAGCTACTATATAAATTGCGTATTTAGGGAATAATACCAAGGAGAAAGAGAATACTGTCTGAAATATGCATAATCTATCCAAGTAGAACCAGGATTAACTTCACATGGCTTGCAGATATTCCAAAAGGTACATGATTACTGTACATATATAGAAAAAATGTTTGTGAAAAAAAACGACTTTCAATTCTTAACTTAGAAAATTCATCCCGAGGCCCTGGGTGACTCAGAGGGTGAACATCATGATCCCAGGGTCCTGGGATCGAGCCCATATCAGGGTCCCCATAGAGAGCCTGCTTCCCCCTGTGCCTAGCTCTCTGCCTCTCTCTGTGTGTCTCTCATCAATTACTGAATAAAGTAATGAAAAAAATAAGGTGACAAAGAAACAGAAAATTCAATCCCAATCCTAAGAAATTAACATAAAATACAAAATATATATTACAAATTAAATATGGAGTGTCTTGAAAATCTTGAAATCTTTGTCAACATATACCATAAAACAGTAATTGTAAACTCAGTGCTTATGGAGGCAAAGCAGGTGACACGAGTCAGTGAAGAACCTAGGCGGGGACACGAGCAAACTGGAGACACACGCCTCCTATAAAGGGACAGCCTCTGCACAGCATACCAAACAGCAGCATGGGCTCAAGGTACCAGAAGTGATCTGTAAGAAAAGCTCAAAATCCAGAGTTCTACATGCGTGCCATAATTTTAAGTGTTAGCTCAACTGACAGTGGAAACTAAATACATCCGGGGGCCACATTTAGTCTATAGCCTACTTGTGTTTTTCTATTTGCTGTGACTGTTTCCAATGGCCGTGCGTAAAACAAACACTTGGACATCAAACCTTTCCTAAAGCATCAGGATCATGTTTTACCAACAAATTAGGCCCCACCTTCTAAGGAAAATTGCTGTGAAGACTCATTAACACCTACTGTCAGAATTTTCCAATGCTTGTTTCAACTACAATCTATTTGTATTTACTTCCCTCACATTGCTAACCGAACAGACTGGAGTTCAGAGGAATGCTGAAGCAAAGTTATTAAAACAATTACCATCTGTATTGTCACTAACTACATGCTGAATGTTTAACACAGTAGTGATTATGCACTATGCCAGGGCCCTATGAATTTGAAAGACATCCTAAGATAGTCTATCCCACAGCTTCAACTAAAAAAGAAGGTTCACGGATTTCTACTGCTGCAATTGGGAAAACCCTGCTTGTAATAATCAGAATGGTAGCAAACCACGTAAAATCTTTAAAGGGTCAGACTCTACTTATTAAAAGACTACTCATAAAGACTTCCCATCTGGGTGCCGGTGAATGACTGATAGTTGGAAGAAAAGGTAATTATTTTTCAAGCCAACAGAGATGACCAATAATTTTCATCTGTAATTCTCAAAGAGATACAGACAGATGAAAGGCTAATGTTGGAGAGAGTGGAAGGAAGTAGCCAGTATCCAACTTCAGTTAAATCTCTTCCAGAGATTTAATATTTTTACATCTCTAAATTTGTATATGTATACCTACCCATTCAGTAGTTGTTAGCCAAGAGTTGTAACAGAATCTCAAAACCCTATTTCCAAATTTCTGCGTACACACGTTATTGGATTCACTCCATCGAAATCTTCACGGGACAGTTTAGGCTTGTAAATTCTTTTAAATTCCCTAGTTGACTGTGATTCACCAGCACAAGTCTAGCTGAGAAGTAGTACAGTACACAACCATGCCAGTCTCCTCTTTCACCTATGTGGCCAATTCTCCCTATCACTTGAGGATTCAGCCAAAAACAGAAATGAGTCACTTATCAAACCTGCATTCAATTTCCATGGCTAGAGGTAGAACAAGGACTAGTAAACTCAAAATGCAACTTGATTCCATTATTTACACACTCCTTACATCCTTCCCATCAAGACATTCTAGATTTGCAAGCAGAGTTTAGACTCGTATCTAAGTGGCTATAGCTGCAAAATACTATACTGTGTTCTTTCCTCTGCTTGTCCACTTTTTGTTTTTTTTTAAGATTTCTATTGATTTATTCATGAGAGATGAAAGAGAGAGAGAGAGAGAGAAAGAGAGAGAGACAGGCAGAGACACAGGCAGAGGGAGAAGCAGGCTCCTCCATTCAAGGAGTGCCATGTGGGACTCGATTCGGAGACCACGGGATCATGCCCTGAGCCGAAGGCATATGCTCAATCACTGAGCCACACAGGCGTCCCTTTTTGTGCCCATTCAACCACCTGTTTACTGCCAATCTGATGTCCTTAGAGTCCTCCTAGAATTGATCTCTATATAAGTTTACAACACACTCACTGGTTCGTAAAGTAAGAATTATTATCCCTGAAAATTGAAGACTCCTTACCTAAACATAAACACTAAGAAAAACAAACACAATCCCAAAACCTTGTCTTGATATTTCCCCTCACTTGCCAAATTTCTAAATCGCTCTGCATGTTCCTGACTGCTTTCTCCTTTGCCCCTCTTTTGTCCCTCTTAAGTCAAGGCTGATAAAAGACAAACTCTGACCGTGTTAATCAATCACTTTTTGATCAAATAGGAACTTCTCAACAGCAGCAAGATTTGATATTGTAAAATACACTTGTTTTGTGTTTTAAGACAAAGCCTATTTCCAAGGCAAATTTTGCTTTCCTCTGTTGTTTGACACTAAATAAGAAAACAAACTGGGTGAGAAAACATTTTTGAAAATAAAGTTTCAGAACACATTCTGTGTTCTCATAAATATTTGCCATAAATACATAAAAGAAACTTGCCTTCTCTAATGCTTCTTTAGAGGTATCATTATTTAGGGGCAACTGAGTGGCTCAGTCCGTTGAGCATCTGACTCTTGGTCTTAACTCAGGTGATGATCAGAGTTATAAGATCCAGCGCTGCGACAGACTCAGCGCAAAGTCTACTTCAGATTCTTACTCTCTTTCTTTTCCCTCTGCCCCCACAACACCCCCTGCTTGTACATGCTCACTCCCCCGCAAAAAATAAAATCTCACGGCTGAGTAATATTCCATTGTGGACATATACCACAGATTACTCAACAATTAGAAACAAAAAATACCCACCATCTGCTTCAACATGGATGCAACTGGAGGGTATTATGCTGAGTGAAGTAAGGCAATCGGAGAAGGACAAACATTACATGGTCTCATTCATACGGGGAATAGAAAAGAGTGAAAGGGAATAAAGGGGAAAGCAGAGAAAACGAGTGGGAAATATCAGTGAGGGGGACAGAACATGAGAGACTCCTAACTCTGGGAACCAAACAAGGGATGGTGGAAAGGGAGGTGGGTGGGGGGTTGGGGTGACTGGGTGACGGGCACCAAGGGGGGGGCACTTGACGGGATGAGCACTGGGTCCTGTGCTCTTTCTTGGCAAACTGAACTCCAACTAAAAAAATTTAAAAAGAAAAAACTAAAAGATAAAATAAGTACATAAACCCCAGAGTGTGAGGTGAAAAAATAAATAAATAAAAAAGCTTAATTAAAAAAAGGAAGGCAGGAAGGAAGAAGTATTATGGTAAGCCTGGGGGGCTCAGTGGGTCAAGCATCTCTCTCTGGTTATGGTCACGATCCCACTCCTGACATCAAGCCCCGTGCATCAGGCTACCTGGCTCAGTGGGAAGGCCGTTTCTTTCCCTACCTCTGCCTTTCCTCCCTACTCTTGTTTGCTCTCTCTCATATAAATACAATCTTCAAAAATAAAAAGTTTTGTTATTTAAAGCAAAAGCTTAGACAGTTATTTCAAAATATTTTCATCCAGGAAATGTTTGAGCTTCCAAATATGAAAAATCGACCCTATCTATGACACACAACAGTGTTTCTGCAAGGGCAGCGACTGAAGGTAATGCACGTCAAAGAAAGCACAGGGAGACTGGCAAGTGTGGTCATCACCAGCTCCCCATGCACACCTACCACCCCACTGAGGAAATACATAGGCTGAGCAGGAGCTACTCTCCGGAATGGGAGGCCTCACCGTGGTACATGGCTGGCAGAGTGGCTACCAGCACAAGCAGATACCACCTGTAGGATGTCATGACCTGATCCCCCTGCTCTCATCTTCTGAACCTTAGGGCCTAGAGTGCCCAAGGCCTATTACAACCTGCTGCATTCTCCTCCCATTTACATTCACCCAAGCTACTCCTCTGGGTCACGGTCTCCTACTCATCCCCAGAAGCATCCATTTCCTAAGCCCCTGCACAGCTTTCGGCCTCCATCAACACCACACTCCCCTCTAGGCCTTCAATCCTTTGTGGGCTCTGAGGGCACCATCTACTCCCAGGCACAAAGGGGAAGATTTTCTTTCTGGGGTGGAAGGGTAGCTAGCAGACAGAATGTTTCCTTACTATATGCATTACTTTTCTCTTTCCCTCCCTCTGCCTTGGTTTTGGAGTTGTTTCCATGATGACAGGACCTGCTGTATAAAATTCAGTGTCGATGTCTTCATATATATATGTGCTATAGTACAAATATATCTACATATACATGTTGAAAAACCTTTTGCAGCTACATTTATTTATTTATTTACTGATTGATTTACTGATTTATTTATTTATTTATTTATTTATTTATTTATTTATTTATAATGTGAAATACGTTGTAAAAAAAACTTGACCTGTACCTTGTTTTTGGCCTCTATATCTCCTTTATTCAAAAGCAGCTTGCGTGCTATTGAGATATTTCCCTCATAGGCCGCATAATGGAGAGCGGTGTTGTCCTTGAAATCCTTAGTATTTACATCAGCACCTTTTCTGAGAAGAATATCTACACATGCCTCTTCTTGGCATTGTACAGCCTGTCAGCATTATAACGAGAAACAGAATGTAAATTCTGGGAACTGAAAGGAAACATGCCACAAGTTTCACCAATGAGTTATGTTTAATTGCAACAAATGTTCATTCCAAGGACTTCAATCCAATCCACCTCAGGCAGACATAGGTGTGACCACCCACCTTCACGAGAGCTGTCCTGTTTTCTCCATCACGGAGGTTTAGCTGGCATTGAGAAAGTACCAGGATCTTCACCATATCTACACTCCCAATGGCACACGCCAAGTGGAGAGCCGTCCTGTGAGCATGAAAGGACTTGTCAGGAAATTACAGTGTACCTTTCCAAAACATTCAAATTAATTCACAGAATTGTAAATGTTAAATACTGTATTATTCTCATGACTCCAAAACAAAGATTTAGTTTTCTTTGGAAGAAAGTACAATATTTATTAGTGATTCTTCACCGCTCTATTAAAAGAGCAGCCTATCTGTTTAGGAAGAGCATGACCTCAGGAGGCAGCTCAACCTGGGTTTGATTCCCACTTTAACTCTGTCGCTTCACAGTGACCATTTAGCCTTATCGCAATTTCCTCATCCACAAAATGGGCATAAAAATAGTTGTCTCAGGTCGCCTGTCTGGCTCACTCTGAAGAGCATGTCACTCGATCTCGGGAGCCAGGGGTTCGAGACCCCTGTTGGTTATAGAGGTTACAAAACAATAGTAATAATAAATAAAATAAAAGGTACTTATCTCACAAGACCTCTTGTCGTGATCCTTAAATGAGGATCCATGCAAAGTTTTAGAATACTAGTTCCTAGCACAAATATTATTATAGCTATTACTACAACTTACAAAGACCCACTACAATTAGGGAAAACAATCCAATTATGCCCACTTTGCAGCTACGTTTAAGGATGAGCAAGAATACTCTATTTCAATGATTCCAAGATGCTCATTTTGTCACCTTTTAATATCTCTGACATCGGAATCCAATTTCTAATTCAAAATGTCTTAAAACTATAACTGGCATGATTTCTAAAAATTTCTTCTTGGTACATAAATAGTGGGGCATCATACAATCTACGGTGTGTCTTAAGTGAAATAATAGTGACATATACAACAGGTCTGTTGCACTTCTAGTCCTATGCTTGGAATTACATTGTTCAAGAGCTAAAATAATTTTCAGTAGTTGAAAGCATTATGAGAAGAGAGGACTAAAAGAACAAAAGAATGTTTTTAAAGCAACCCTTACTTTAAGTTTCAAGGGATTTTAAGTCAAAAGAAACTCAGGATTCAAATAAACGGGGAGAGTTCTTTTATTTTTGGGGGGGTGGTGGGAAGCTCATTTTACTAAGCATTTTAATTAATAGAAAATGTTTAGATTCATAGAAATCAAGTATTTTCAATTACCAATATTAGTATTTAGTATTATTGCAATGTCAAAAGGGCAGGTAAAGGTAATCTTTTACAATTTCTGATTCAGAAATGTTTTCCTTTGACAGGAAGTTCCAAGGAAAAGCTTCACGTGAGATTAAGTCCTAATACTTCCATTTAAAATTTCTCACCTAGGGGCACCCGGGTGGCTCAGTTGACTGAGTGTCCAACTTTTGGTTTTAGCTCCGGATGATCTCACGGTCATGAAGACAGACGCCCACATTAGGCTCCATGCTCAGGGTGGATTTTGCTTGAGATCCACGCTTTCCTTCTATTCCTCCCCTCCCATGACCTTCTCTTTTTCTTTTTACAATAAATACATCTTTTATCATTTACAAAATAAAATAAAATCTCTCATCTTAGGAGTGCCTGGCTTGCTCAGTCTGTAGAGCATGTGTCCTTAAATGTCCAGCCCCATGATGGGTAGAGAGATTACTTAAAAATGAAAGCCTTAAAACCTAAATACATAAAATTTCTCATCTTGCTCATACTGGGCAACATGGAGTCTTCTTTTTTAAGATTTTATTTATTCATGAGAGACACAGACAGAAAGCACAGACATAGGGAGAAGCAGGTGCCTCACGGGGAGACCAATGTGGGACTCGATCCCAGAACTCTGGGATCACTCTCTGAGCCAAAGACAGATGCTCAACCACTGAGTCACCCAGGAGTCCCTGAAGTCTTGTTAAAATTGAAAAGATCCTGAGTAGACTATGTCTGCTACATAACTTGTGTTCAGGTTTGTCTGAGAAATAAATGGACTGAAAGAATACATAAATTTATTTGGAGAATATAAATAATAGTGAAAGGGAATAGAAGGGAAGGGGAAAAAATGGGTAGGAAATATCAGAAAGGGAGACAGAACATGAAGACTCCTACCGCTGGGAAACAAACTAGGGGTGGTGGAAGGGGAGGAGGGTGGGGGTGAATGGGTGACGGGCACTGAGGGGGGCACTTGACGGGATGAGCACTGGGTGTTATTCTGTATGTTGGCAAATTGAACACCAATAAAAAATAAATTTATTATTAAAAAATTCATTTGGAGAGCTCTGTAGTTTTTAAAGATTTATCTATTTCTTGGAAAAAGAGAGAATGCAGGAGTGCGGTGAAGGGCAGAGGGGCAGAGAGATAGGGAGACAATCTCAAGCAGCCTCCCCATTGAACATGGAGCCCAACAGGGTGCTCAACCCCACAATCCTAACATCATGACCAGAGCCAAAATCAAGAGTCTGATGCTCAACAAACAGCCACCAAGGCACCAAGAAAGTTCAATATTTTTAAAGAAAACTTTTGTGAAGTAAACTAATATTTTTGAAATAGCAATAAAATGTGTATTTGCTATTTTTTAATTTTTTTTCAGAAGAGGGATACAACAAAAATTCTATAAGGTTTTGCAATACCATTTGTATTTTTTATTTTTTATTTTTATAAGGATTTAACCAAAATAAAATCATTAACCGTTCACTTATTAGATGTTATAAAGCTGCACATAATAAAAACATATGTATAGGTCATCCCCCGTGGCGCAGCGGTTGAGCACCGCCTGCAGCCTGGGGTGTGATCCTGGAGACCCAGGATCGAGTCCCACGTCGGGTTCCCTGTAATGGAGCCTGCTTCTCCCTCTGCCTGTGTCTCTGCCTCTCTCTCTGTGTGTGTCTCTCGTGAATAAATAAATAAAATCCTTAAAAAAATAAATAAAAATAAATAAAACCGTATGTATATATTTAATGTATGCGTAATACAACCTACAATACAGATAAAAATATTCCCCTTAGTTCTGAAGAGGCTAAAGGTTGTTAGAAAATACCAATCCTCTCCCATCAATTTTTTTTGAATAGGAAGAGGGGCGCTTAGGTGACTCAGTTAGGCATCTGCCTTTGGCTCAAGTGTAGGGGTCCTGGGATCGAGCCCTACATCATCAGGCTCCCTGCTCCATGGGTTTCTGCTTGTTGTCCCCCTGCCCCTCCCTGCTGCTTGTTTGCCTGGTCTCTCTCTCAAATGAATCGATAAAATCTCTTTAAAGTAAATAAGTAGAAACTATTTTTTGTCTACACAAGATTCATATTCTTGTTCTCCTGGATTAGTTCATTGATAATAAACCTTTCTTAGAATTTTTATGTATCTTTCCTATAGAAATCACAGATTTTAAGAAAATGAAAAATCCACTTAGAATCCAAATGTTTGAAGATAACTAATTTTATATTTGCACATCTTTTTGGCTAACTCAAAACCATTGTCTGCTTATATGTATGTATCATCAAAACAATTTTTCACTCATTTAATGATCCAAAGTACAGCTTTGCATGTTAATGTGTATCAATTATCTCTGCCACATTCAGTGGTCACATAGTAGTCCAGCCTCTGGATACACTGCCATTTACAAATACAGGCCATTAAGTGACTCCTTAATACACTGCTATTGTAAATAGTGCTGAGAATAGCATATTGTATATTATTTATTTCTAATTATTTCCTAAAGATATTTTACATCAATAAGCTTCATGGCTCAAGGAAATACTTATTTTTCAATGTGGTACATAACCACCAAACTATCTGAAAAGTCCAAAACAACTTAAATTTTAAGTAGTATAAGTAACATCATTCCTTATCTTCACAAAGCTTGAGATGGAAAATGGGATTTTATGCCTCTTTTTAAAATATTTTATTTATTTGAAATTAAGAACACCAGCAGAGGGGAGGGGGAAAGAGAAAAGCAGACTCTCCACTGAGCAGGGAGCCTCACCAGGGGCTAAGCTCCAGGACCCAGAGATCATGACCCTGAGAGGAGGTCAGAAGAGGCCAACTGACTCAGCCATCCAGGGGCCCCTATCTCATTCCTGTAATAACTTCCCTGTAAAACGAAGATGTTCTTTTTCTCCAAAACATATGTTGTAAATATTTTGCAAGTACATTCTCTTTTATTTTGCTAATATTACTTTCTGATTCAGAGGCGTTTTTTTTTGTGTCTGTGGCTGAATCAAACTCCAGAATTTTTGCTTTTAATGTCATGAGCCCCTCTACTGCTCGCCCCGACTCCTCCCGCCCGCCTCAAAAGCCCTGTTACCTGTTCTTCCTGTCCCTTTTATTTAAGTCATGTAAACCAAAAACCAGCAACTGCTGTATCTCCTGCATTTTTTCTGTATCGCCCTCAATCACAGCTCTGTGGATTCCCCGGAGATCTTGATATCTGATGTGGTATCCGGGACCGGGGCTGTGGAAGCTGTCAACAGTCATAGTCATAGGCGGCGACCTGACCCTCAGAGGCCTGAGGTTGAAGCCGAAGCGCAGCAGGCCCCACCCATTCCGCGCTGTAGATCTCTTTTTCATAATGAAGCCGACAGGCTTCAGTGACACAGGTTTCACCGCCTCTAGTGCGATACACTCCCGCGCCAGCAATAAGGCAAGTGGGCCTCGCCTCAATGTCTCAGGGACTAAGCCCAACGACTTAGAATCTTCCTACGCAGAACCAGTGTAACCTAGCAACGCTGCTAAATGCGAATGCGCCTGCGCACCTCAGAAGCTGGCATCCCTGCGCATGCGCACAGAGGGCAGTGGCCAAGGGTGCCCAAAGCATATATGCGAGGAGGCCCAAGCCTCTCAAATCTCTGAGATCCCCTGTGAGCTGGCTGGCTTCCCTTTAGAAGTTGGTGGGATGACTGAGAATTTGGGGACATTTGCAAAATCCTCTGGGGTGTGGAAATGTAGTCTTCTGGGCCTGTGAGTGGCTCAGTGGTTGAGCATCTGCCTTTGGCTTCGGTCATGATCCGGGGTTCCTGGGATCAAGTCTTGCATCGCACACCCCACAGGGAGCCTGCTTCTCCCTCTGCCTATGTCTTGCCTCTCTCTCTCTCTCTCTCTCTCTCTCTCTCTCTGTGACTATCATAAATAATAAAAATTTTTAAAATTTAAAATAAAAAAAATAACATCACTCATTGAGCCCTGCACCACGCAGGGGGCTGATCAGCTCCCCCAAGTGCCCACACCTGAAAGTCAGCACAAAGGCCCCTCCACCAGAAGAATTGATATCAATCAATTAATAACCAAATTAATAACCAAATTTAAGACATACTTAGATAATAATACACTTATACTTGGTGACTTCAATCTAGCGCTTTCTACATTTGATAGGTCTTCTAAACACAACACCTCCAAAGAAACGAGAGCTTTAAATGATACACTGGACCAGATGGATTTCACAGATATCTACAGAACTTTACATCCAAACTCAACTGAAAACACATTCTTCTCAAGTGCACATGGAACTTTCTCCAGAATAGACCACATACTGGGTCACAAAACAGGTCTGAACCGATACCAAAAGATTGGGATCGTCCCCTGCGTATTCTCAGACCATAATGCCTTAAAATTAGAACTAAATCACAACAAGAAATTTGGAAGGACGTCAAACACGTGCAGGTTAAGAACCCTCTTGCTAAAAGATGAAAGGGGAAACCAGGAAATTAAGGAAGAATTAAAAAGATTCATGGAAACTAATGAGAATGAACATACAACAGTTCAAAATCTTTGGGATGCAGCAAAACCAGTCCTGAGGGGGAAATACATCGCAATACAAGCAGCCATTCAAAAACTGGAAAGAACTCAAATACAAAAGCTAACCTTACACCTAAAGGAGCTAGAGAAAAAACAGAAAATAGATCCTACACCCAGGAGAAGAAGAGAGTTACTAAAGATTCGGGCAGAACTCAATGAAATCGAGACCAGAAGAACTGTGGAACAGATCAACAAAACCAGGAGTTGGTCCTTTGAAAGAATTAATAAGATAAACCATTAGCCAGCCTTATTAAAAAGAAGAGAAAGAAGACTAAAATTAAAATCATGAATGAGAAAGGAGAGATCACTACCAACAGCAAGGAAATACAAAGGATTGTAAAAACATATTATGAAAAAAAAAACATATTATGAATAGCTATACGCCAAATGGACACATTTCTAGAAAGCCACAAACTACCAAAACTAGAACAGTAAGAGATAGAAAACCTGAACAGGCCAATAACAAGGAAGGAAATTGAAGCGGTCATCAAAACCCTCCCAAGACACAAAAATCCAGGGACATGTGGCTTTCCCTGGGGAATTCTATCAAAAGTTTAAAAGAAGAAATCAGGGGATCCCTGGGTGGCGCAGCGGTTTGGCGCCTGCCTTTGGCCCAGGGCGCGGTCCTGGAGACCCGGGATCGAATCCCACGTCGGGCTCCCGGTGCATGGAGCCTGCTTCTCCCTCTGCCTGTGTCTCTGCCTCTCTCTCTCTCTCTCACTGTGTGCCTATCATAAATAAATAAAAGTTTAAAAAAATTTTTTTTAAAGAAGAAATCATACTTATTCTACTAAAGCTGTTTGGAAAGATAGAAAGAGAAGGAGTACTTCCAAATTCATTCTATGAGGCATCACCTTAATTCCAAAACCAGACAAAGACCCCACCAAAAAGGAGAATTATAGACCAATATCCCTGATGAACATGGATGCAAAAATTCTCAACAAGATACTAGCCAATAGGATACAACAATACATTAAGAAAATTATTCACCATGACCAAGTAGGATTTATTCCCTGGACACAAGGCTGGTTCAACACTCGTAAAACAATCAATGTGATTCATCATATCAGCAAGAGAAAAACCAAAACCATATGATCCTCTCAATAGATGCAGAGAAAGCATTTGATAAAATACAGCATCCATTCCTGATCAAAACTCTTCAGAGTGAAGGGATAGCGGGAACCTATCCAGAAAAGACCATATACTGGGTCACAAATCAGGTCTGAACCGATACGGAAAGATTGGGATCGTCCCTGGCATATTCTCAGACCATAATGCCTTAAAATTAGAACTAAATCACAACAAGAAGTTTGGAATGCACTTTGCAATATAATTCAAATTAGAAACCAAAGATGCATATCAATTTCGTTAACTAGTGACACTCAAATTTTTGTCTTCTGTAGAATTTGTAACATACCAATTTAAATGAAATTTATAACTAAAATTTATTCTTTTCCCTCATTTTTTAAAATAAATTTATTTTTTATTGGTGTTCAATTTGCCAACATACAGAATAACACCCAGTGCCCATCCCGTCAAGTGCCCCCTCAGTGCCCATCACCCATTCACCCCCCCCACCTCCCCTTCCACCACCCATAGTTCGTTTCCCAGAGTTTGGATTCTTTATGTTCTGTCTCCCTTTCTGATATTTCCCACACATTTCTTCTCCCTTCCCTTCTATCCCCTTTCACTATTATTTATATTCCGCAAATGAATAAGAACATATAATGTCTGTCCTTCTCCGATTGACTTATTTCACTCAGCATAATACCCTTCAGTTCCACCCACGTTGAAGCAAATGGTGGGTATGTGTCATTTCTTTTTTTTAAAATAAATTTATTTTTTATTGGTGTTCAATTTCCGAACATACAGAATAACACCCAGTGCTCATCCCGTCAAGTGCCCCCCTCAGTACCTATCACCAATTCACCCCCCCGCCCACCTCCCCTTCCACCACCCCTAGTTCGTTTCCCAGAGTTAGCAGTCTTTATGTTCTGTCTCCCTTTCTGATACGTCCCACACATTTCTTCTCCCTTCCTTTATATTCCCTTTCACTATTATTTATATTCCCCAAATGAATGAGAACATATAATGTTTGTTCTTCTCCGACTGACTTACTTCACTCCGCATAATACCCTCCAGTTCCATCCACTTGAAGCAAACGGTGGGTATTTGTCATTTCTAATGGCTGAGTAATATTCCATTGTATACATAGACCACATCTTCTTTATCCATTCATCTTTCGATGGACACTGAGGCTCCTTCCAGAGCTTGGCTATTGTGGACATTGCTGCTAGAAACATTGGGGTGCAGGTGTCCCGGCATTTCATCGCATCTGTATCCTTGGGGTAAATCCCCAACAGTGCAATTGCTGGGTCGTAGGGCAGGTCTATTTTTAACTCTTTGAGGAACCTCCACACAGTTTTCCAGTGTGGCTGCACCAGTTCACATTCCCACCAACAGTGTAAGAGGGTTCCCTTTTCTCCACATCCTCTCCAACATTTGTGGTTTCCTGCCTTGTTAATTTTCCCCATTCTCATTGTGGTTTTGATTTGTATTTCCCTGATGACAATTGATGCAGAGTATTTTCTCATGTGCGTGTTGGCCATGTCTATGTCTTCCTCTGTGAGATTTCTGTTCATGTCTTTTGCCCATTTCATGATTGGATTGTTTGTTTCTTTGCTGTTGAGTTGAATAAGTTCTTTATAGATCTTGGAAACTAGCCCTTTATCTGATATGTCATTTGCAAATATCTTCTCCCATTCTGTAGGTTGTCTTTGAGTTTTGTTGACTGTATCCTTTGCTGTGCAAAAGCTTCTTATCTTGATGAAGTCCCAATAGTTCATTTTTGCTTTTGTTTCTTTTGCCTTCGTGGATGTATCTTGCAAGAAGTTACTGTGGCTGAGTTCAAAAAGGGTGTTACCTGTGTTCTCCTCTAGGATTTTGATGGACTCTTGTCTCACATTTAGATCTTTCATCCATTTTGAGTTTATCTTTGTGTCTGGTGCAAGAGAGTGGTCTAGTTTCATTCTTCTGCATGTGGATGTCCAATTTTCCAGCACCATTTACTGAAGAGACTGTCTTTCTTCCAATGGATAGTCTTTCCTCCTTTGTCGAATATTACTTGACCATAAAGTTGAGGGTCCACTTCTGGATTCTCTACTCTGTTCCATTGATCTATGTGTCTGTTTTTGTGCCAGTACCACCCTGTCTTGATGACCACAGCTTTGTAGTACAACCTGAAATCTGGCATTGTGATGCCCCCAGCTATGGTTTTCTTTTTTAAAATTCCCCTGGGTATTAGAGGTCTTTTCTGATTCCACACAAATCTTAAAATAATTTACTCTAACTCTCTGAAGAAAGTCCATGGTATTTTCATAGGGATTGCATTAAACATGTAAATTGCCCTGGGTAACATTGACATCTTCACAATATTAATTCTGCCAATCCATGAGCATGGAATATTTCTCCATCTCTTTGTGTCTTCCTCAATTTCATTAAGAAGTGTTCTATAGTTTTTAGCCCACAGCAAATATAATTCTCAATGGGGAAGCACTGGGAGGCTTTCCCCTAAGATCAGAAACAAGACAGGGATGTCCACTCTCACCACTGCTATTCAACATAATACTGGAAGTCCTAGCCTCAGCAATCAGACAACAAAAAGACATTAAAGGCATTAAAATTGGTAAAATTTATTCTTAAGGCTGACCGTGAAGACCATTTAATTTATTAGCATTTGGCTGAACTAAACACAGAAAGGACAAGGAGAAAAAAAGAGTTGTGGCTGCAATACTACAAAAGAAAAGAAATCCTGCAATCTGCAAAGGAAACAAGTTACAATTAAAATGCTAATTGCAAAAAAAGTGAAATGCTAATTGCATATGTAATACACTGTTTGATACATGATAGGTCACTTCTTTTGGCTAAAAAGGATATAAATCAGACGATATGGCGGGGGTGTGTGTGAGTTACATGTTATACTTTGATACTGAAAACCCTTGCTTGTTAAGTCAAAATAAGCTCATGAAATTCATTAAGAAAACAAAGGAATCTGAAAGTAACATAGAGATACTGGCCCTCTGTCTTATTAGTGCTGAGAGAGAACACGAAATGGACAAGGTCTGACCCAAGATGGCACACTATCCTGCTATTATATTACTCCAGAATAATCACATCAAAAAGTGAGATCTGGGGATCCCTGGGTGGCTCAAGGATTTGGCGCCTGCCTTTGGCCCAGGGCGTGATCTTGGGAGTCCTGGGTGATATCAAGTCCCACATCTGGCTCCCTGCGTGGAGCCTGCTTCTCCCTCTGCCTGTGTTTCTGCCTCTCTCTGTATCTCTCTCTCTCATTCATAAATAAATAAATAAATAAATAAATAAATAAATAAATAAATAAAATCTTTAAAAAAACCATTAAAAACCAGTGAGATCTTTTAGTTCATGCCAGCCTTTCTCAGGCCTCACCCCAGCAGTTAGAAGGGGAGTACGTGTCTATCAAGAAAGACCTAATAAAAGATACATAGTTTTTTACAAGAACATAAACCTTAACTTTTTACAGTGCAACTCCCAGACCAAGAGCAGCCACTTAAAAAGAACTACATGGAAAGTTAATTACATCTGCTTTACCCTCTACATCACTAAGCTATACTGTCAGAAAAACAGATTTAAAATATAACATGGTGAAGGCACTCATCAGAATTAAATAGGGGAACAATGGTCATAAACAACTCGCAAATGTTAGTGGCACGTGACACTGGAGATTGATTACCTCACTCCTACTCTGTGGACACATGTCCTCTGGGAACTCTGCTCCCCATTTCCACACTCCTGGGCCCCCGTGCGAGAGCTTCTACCATTTGGAACAGCACCTGTGACCAACGGGGAGTGCACGGGTGGAGAAATGTAGCAGACAGTGCGCTGGCCCTCAAAGACTTCTGCCTTGCAGTGACACACTTTACTTCTTTTCACATTTCATTGACTAAAAAGTCACATGACCATAAGTAACATAACCTTATATGTGTCTGTGAACAGCAAATATCAGACAGTATACAGCAGGATGGATAGATGCTTACAACAATATACAAAATTCTTTTTCATTCCAAGTGAATCGTCTGAAAGAAATTTTAGGTCATACACACAAAAGCCTATGATTTCACTTCTGGCATGCAAGGTAGGTACCACTATTATCATCATTCACATATAAGGAACAGAGGTGCCACGAGGTCAGACAATGAGGTATTATCATCACACTGTTGGCATGATATTCTTGGCACAGCCAGAATCCAAGTCCAAGCAATGTAGCTCCACAGCCCCGGCCCTGAACTACCACCACAGATGTGTGTGCACCAGAATGGAGAGCCCGGGGATCTGCACACACGGAATACTCCTTACTACACCCAATTGACCATATAGCTAAGGCACTCCAAGAGAGGTGACTAGACAAACATAATGACAATGAAATGACCTCAAGGATGAAAGACAAAGGAACAAAAGAAAAAAGAAAAGAGGCAGCGAAAGGTCCACACTTGACCTGGATGAATAATGAAAGGTGTCCTGGAGGTTGCAGGATCCCTCCCTCTAGAAATTACCTTTAGTGCCTTGAGCCTCACACCAGACTCTCACTCATTCAATGAGTGGTAGCTGAGTGCCTAAGGGACCAAACTAAACTTCAAGGAGTACTACTCAGTCCCTCCTCCACCGAAATCAAATGGAGCTGGTGACAAAAGTTCACTTGTAATTCTATGCTAGATTCTGGGACACATATTCCTGTGATACTGTGAATATGGTGGTGATGTCTCCAAGTCAGCCCATAAAAGCAGGTTTCAATCCATCCTATGAGGGGTGTCTGGGGGGCTCAGGCAGTTAAGCATCTGCCTTCAGCTCAGGTCATGATCTCAGAGCCTCAGGGAGGAGCCCCACATCAGGTGCTCAGCGGGCAGTCGGTCACCTTCTTTCTCTCCCTCTGCCACTTCTTACCTGCTCATTCATTCTCTCTCTCTCTCTCTCTCTCTCTCTCGTAAATGAATAAACTGTTTTAAGAAAAAAAATCTACCCTGTGAGATTCTACCTCAACCTTGACTTTTCTTCCAACAGAACTTGTGTTTCTATAGCCCTTTTCACACAACTCAGAGAAGCGTGGACCTAGCCTCTGTACAATCGCCACATCCCGTTCCATCTCGGCCCTGAGGAACAGGCCACTCCCTTTTACCATCTGGGTCCACAATGAATTGTGGTCAATGTACTCTGAGAACCAATGCAGAATGTCAGGCCCACGCTCATGACCAAACACCTTCCCGGCAACAGGACATGAACTACCACCTACCCTGGCAATAAAACAAGGGTTCTGAAAACCACACAGTCCAGAGACTGAGGAGATAACGAGAGATGAAGCGGGGTACTGCTAACGCCAACACAAGGCTCGGCAAGCCAGTCACCTCCGGTCACGTACAATCACCTGTAGGATGATTTGGCAAAGCTGAATACAGTGGGAGACACATGTTCATGCCCCAACAAATCCACTGTTAGGTAGAATAGCTCAGGAGCTTGTAACTTCCCTACTAGAATTCCTGGTCTCTGGAGATGGAGAAAAACAGGAATCACCTCCACAAGGGAAGTGAGAACTGCCTTCCTGCCTCCACTCATTCCAGGCAATCAACTACCTGCTCTTATGTGATGCTCAGGAGGAAACATCCCACGTGCATTTTTGTAGAGCAAATAAACTCCTGTTATTAAATTAGGAATCGATCCAAAAGTAAGGTGACTGTTCTGCAACGAAGCATGGTTGAATAAACACTTAAATCTCACACTAACTTTCAGAAGGCAGCTGATGTGTTACGCTGAACACAGACTACCTCGGTAGGAGACAGCCCCATCAAGCAACCATTTCGGGACATCTGTAAGAAGAGAAACTGAGCATTTCCAATGACAACCTGGCTCCTAATCACTCAGCCCCAGTCCCACACAGATCTCTAAGAAGGGCTACATATGGTCTCTGTCTTGAGAGTGTGAATTACAAAGGCAACTGTTTACTCAGGGTCTCAGGAATTCCTATCTTTGGCAGACTTTACCTGTTTCTGTGCCAGAAAAAAATGTCAACTATAACGTAAGAAATAAGGTTGTCTGCTTCCTCCAACACAGCTGGCTGAACAATTACCTTGGACTGCCCAAGGAGCATTACCAGCTTCTGATGCCCAGGTCTCCACTCTGTCAGACCAGGTGGCCATGGATCATTTGCAACATCTGGCTATCTTTTCCCTTTCCTCCCACCAAGGCAAATAGGACTGCAGAGGCAAGTAACATAACCACCCCAACCGGGTTACTCTGAACCTAACACCACCTCTCCCCTTTCGAACAGTACAATTTGTTTCTAACAAGCCCTGTACCCCCCCAAGTATCTTATAAAATATTCTTTTGAATCTCACTTACTACTATGTAAATCTCACCTTCCCTCCCCCACTACTTTGCTTCTCGTTGCTTCTAGACTCAAATAAAAGAGGAAACCAAAGGCCTGCACAGAAAATAAGTTTATAAAACCACTGCTCAAAACATGATCTCTCTGTCTTTCTCTCTCTCTCTTTCTCTCTTTAATAGCTTGGCTGTATCAATTATCTTGGAAATAACTTTTTTCCAAGCAACACTCATGGTGCTAATTAGTAAGAAAATTGGAATTACTGAAGGATGAAGATCACACATAAACTTCAAATTGGTCTTTCATTTTCTAATGTTTCCTACTTGGAAATATAAATATAAATAAATTCTTGTTAATAGGTTACCTTCTGAGCATCTGTTCAAGACTTACTTGTAGACTCAGACAAAGAAGACTTCCACTTTTAAAATTCTACCTAAATCGCAAGTATTAAAATCTTCACAAATTCACATGAATATCGAGATTTAAAATAAACTAATTATCCATCATATCTTCCTCCCTCTGGTCAACTACCCTGTCCACAACTTTGTGTGTTTCATTAAAAACAACATTCCAGGCTATCTTTTCCAAAGGAGAAACTGAATATTTCCAATTACAAATATAATTTGGCAGGGAGTTGGTATTCAAAATACACAACGAATTCTTTACAAACCAGCAATAAAAATAAGAACCAAATGATAAAACTAGGTAAAGCGAGACTTTTGGTTTCAGCTCAGATCATTAGGGAGAATGAAAGTCACAGAGCAAACTGCCTCTCGGAAATCAGAAAAAAACAGAGGAATAGAGAGATTCATGGCCAAGATCAGCTTAGCAAAGCAGAAGCTGGTGGAGCCAGAAGCTTGTAGGAAAACAAAAATGGTAACTCTGATGAATTGATGGTGACTGGATGCGGAAGTCTGAGAGTCAAAAACCTCCTGAGCCCCAGTCCTAGGGGAGGAGGCCCCTGCACGTTCCTTGCACCAAATTCTCATAGTGAAGACTGGAGAAAAATCCCCTTGGGTTTGCAATAGAAGAATAGAGAAACAATCATTTTGAAATACGTTAAGTCAAGAGCTTTTTCCGTAACCGAGGCCTGCCCTCTGAGAAAAGCAGCTTTAAATAGAGCCCTATTGGACCTGGGGAAAGAGCTGTAAGGTGAACTCCAGCCCCTGCTAGCCTTCCTGACCCAACTAAGGAAGGAGGGGAAAAAAGGAGGCTAAGAAATGCTTATAGGAGTCAGCAGAGCCCAGGACTCAGGCCCACTAAATAACGGACACTTAACCATCAAGATCACAAGAACAACTCCCCACCAACGGGGTGCCAGTGAAACCACAGTGGTCATAGCTGAGAGATGCACATCAAAGACCTCAAGAGAGTTCCTTAAAGAGCCAGAGGAGGAGGCAGGGAACGGGAGAGACACGAAGGTTTCCGAAGCCTCTGACACTGACAGCTATAGCAAACATTCAACACAACCTAACCTCTAGCTGGCTTAACATAAAAGCTCACACTAAAAGCTGGATTATATCAGTTCCTATTACCCAATAACTATGTCCAATTTTCAACAAAAATAATTACAAGACATGATAAGAGAGAAACACAGTTTGAAGAGATAAAGCAATCATAAGAATCAGACTCAGATATGACACAGATTTATGGAAGCAGGAGAAATACGGAGATTAAAATAAGTATGATGAATATGCTAATGCCTTAGCGGATTAATATGCTAATGTGAGATGGAAACTCAGAGAGAATTAAAGTGAAATGCGAGAAACCAAGAACAGTGTAACAGCAATGAAGGCTGCCTTTGGACGTGGCCAAGGGAAAAATCAGTAAGGTCGAAAATATGTTCATGGAAATTCCCAAAAGTGAAATGCAAAAAGAAACAAAATATCCAATAACTGTGGAACAATGCAAAAAGGATAGCAAACACATGATGGAAAACACCAGAAGGAGAACAAAGAGAGGAAGGAGAAGAAATATTCAAAGTAATAATAGCTGAAAATTCTCCAATATTAATGATAAAACACCAGACCACATACCCAGGAAGCTCAGAGAACACCAAACAGAATAAATGCCAAAAAGATCTACATCTTGCACTAATACTCAAACAGCAAAAACCAAAGATAAAGATACTGAAAAGAGCCAGAGGGGAGAAAAAAGCACCTTATCTACAGAGGACGAGGATAAGAAATACATCAGACACCTCATCAGAGATCATGCAAGCAAGAACAGAGAGGGTGCAGGTAAAAAAAGGTTAAAAAGAAAAACCCACCACCTAAGAATTCTGTAGCTGGTGAAATTGTACTTCAAAAGTGAAAAGAGGACCCCTGGGTGGCTCAGCAGTTGAGCGCCTGCCTTCAGCCCAGGGCGTGATCCTGGGAACCCGGGATCGAGTCCCATGTCCGGCTCCCTACATGGAGCCTGCTTCGCCATCTGCCCGTGTCTCTGCCTCTCTCTCTATCTCTCTCTGTCTCTCATGAATAAATAAATAAAATCTTAAAAAAATAAAAATAAAAAACAAAAAAGTGAAAAGAAATAAAAACAAAACACTCAAATAAACCCAAGGAATTTACTGCTCAGCAGACTTGTCTTGCAAAAAGTATTAAAACCAGCGTGCTGAGTTCTTAAGGAATATGACAAAGTGAAGTCAATTAAAGCAATGTTATAAAGGATGGGGAAAAAAGGAATTGAATATATTCTCCTATAAGGCAACTGCACTACCTGTGAAAAGGTGTAATGTTATTTCAGAGTGGACCTGGATTAGTTAGAAATGAATATAACAAACTGTAGGGCAAGCACAAAAAATTCTTTTAAAGAAGTATATGGGGATCCCTGGGTGGCGTAGCGGTTTGGCGCCTGCCTTTGGCCCAGGGCGCGATCCTGGAGACCCGGGATCGAATCCCACGTCGGGCTCCCGGTGCATGGAGCCTGCTTCTCCCTCTGCCTATGTCTCTGCCTCTCTCTCTCTGTGTGACTATCATAAATAAATAAAAATTAAAAAAAATATTTAAAAAAAAAAAAAAAGAAGTATATGGACAGGGTTGTCTGGGGGCTCGGTTGGTTCAAGCGTCTACCTTCAGCTCACGTCATGACCCCAAAGTCCTGCAATAGAGCCCTGCATTGGGCTCAGTGGGGAGTCTGATTATCCTTCTCTCCTGCAACTTCCTCCCCCTGCTCCTTCTCTCTCTCTCTCTCAAAACTAAAATCTTTAAAAAGAAAAAGTATATGAATATGCTAAGAAAGAATGGAATCCCATAAAATGTTAAACTAAAAGCAGAGACGGAAGAGAAAGAGAGGGTGATAAAAATATAAAAAAGAACAACTGTAATGAGTGAAAATCAGTTGCAAACATGGTGAATATTAACCCAACTACAGCAACAATTACCTAAAATGTGGATGGTCTAAATATGCCAATTAAAACAAGAGACTGGAGGTGCCTGGATGGCTCAGTGATTGAACATCTGTCTTCCGCTCAGGTCGTTAATACTGGGGTCCTGGGATCCAGTCCCACATAAGGCCCCCTGCTCAGTGGGGAGCCTGGTTCCCCTCTGCCTAGGTCTCTGCCTCTCCTTCTATGTCTTTGGTGACTAAATAAATTAAATCAAGCAAGCAAGCAATCAAACCAGAGACTGCAAGAGCAGATAAAAAGATCCAACTATATGCCGTCTACAAGATACCTACTTTAAATAGAAGTACAGGGATCCCTGTGTGGCGCTGCGGTTTAGCGCCTGCCTTTGGCCCAGGGCGCGATCCTGGAGACCCGGGATCGAATCCCACGTCGGGCTCCCGGTGCATGGAGCCTGCTTCTCCCTCTGCCTGTGTCTCTGCCTCTCTCTCTCTCTCTCTCTGTGACTATCATAAATAAATAAAAAATTTTAAATAGAAGTACACAGGTAGAAGAGAAGTAAAGGAAGGGGGAAAGAAACCAGGCCTACACCACCCAAAAGAAAGCTGAAGAACTCATATCAATTTCAGACAAGGCAGATGGCAGAATGAGGAAAATTCTCAGGGATAAAAGAAGGTATTACACAGTGAAAAAGGGATCAATTCTCTGAGAACACAGAACACTCCTTACTGTGTATGTATGTGCCTAACAAGAGAGGGTCAAAATACATGAGGCAGAACTGATAACATCCAAGGAGTCATGGATAAACACACTAGCACCTTTAGAAACTTCTATAGCCTTCTACACAATAATTGACAGACCCACTAGGCAGAACATCAGTGCGGATACAGTTGAACACAACAGCACCAACTAGTCTAACACTTCATCTAACACAGCACTACACAGTCTTCACAAACTCACGCAGAACCAGACAGACCACATCCTGGCCATAAAACACACTGTAACTATCTAAAAGAATGGAAATCACACACCATTAGCTTAGACCACATGGAGTTAAGTAAGAGAAATACAGCAGAAGAATCTCCATACATTTGGAAATTAAATGAGTTAAAGTTGAAGCACTGAAATTTTTAACTATTCTGAACTAAATGGAAATACAACTTATGCAAATTTGTGGAAGGCTGCAAAGGAGTGGTTAGAGGAAGATTTCAGCATTGAAGGCATATGTTAGAGAGAGAGAGAGAGAGAAGAGAACACTAAAATCAGTAACTTAAGCTTCTACCTTAGGAAACAAGAACAAGAAGAGCCAGGAGAAGAAAAGGAAGAATAAAATAGAAATCTGTGGAATTGAAACAGGCAAACATGGCTAGGTGGCTCAATCGGATAAGCATCTGAATCTTGGATTTGGCTCAGGTCATAATCTCAGGGTCATAAGACTGAGCCCTGAGTCAGGCTCTATACTCAGCAGGTGAGTCTGCTTGAGATTCTCTCTCTCTCTCTTCCTCTCCTTCTCCTCTGCTCATTCTCTCTCTCTTTCTCAGAGGAAAGGAAAGGAAAAAGGAAAAAGGAAAGGAAAGGAAAGGAAGGAAGACGCCCAGTTGGCTCAGCGGTTGGGTGCATGATCCTGGATTCCTGGGATCCAGTCCCACATCCAGCTCCCTGCATGGAGCCTGCTTCTCTCTCTGCCTATGTCTCTGCCTCTCACTCTCTCTGTGTCTCTCATGAATAAATACATAAAATCAAGAGGGAAGGAAGGAAAGGAAGGAAAGGGAAGGAAGGGAAGGAAGGGAGGGAGGGGAGAGAGAGAGGAAAACAATTGGGGAAAAAAACAACAAAGTCAAAAGCTGGTTCTTTAAGATGATTCATAAAATTGGTAAACCTACAGCCAGGCTAGCCAAGAAAAAATGAGAAAAGAGACAAATTACTAATACCAGAAATGAAAGAAGAGTCGTCGCTATGGATCCCACGGAGATTAAAAATTAAAGGTAACGATAATCCTATGCCCTCAAATTTGAGGATTTACATGACACGCACCAATTCCGTAAAAGACACAAGTAACAAAAACTCCTACACAAAGAGAAATAGGTGATCTCAATAGGCCTATACCTAAAGAGAAATTAAATCAATAATTAGTAACCTTCCTCAACAGCAAGCACTGAGCCCTGACGGCTTCACTGGCAAAAATAAGAAGATGACATTATACCAATTCTCAAACTCTTTCAGAGAAAATAAAAGAGAGGCTGTACTTCCAACTCATTCTATAAGGCCAGCCTTATCCTACTATCAAAACCAGATAAAGACAGCAGAAGAAGGAAAACTATAGTAGTCTATACTTTTCTATAGAGATATAGACTACTATATAGTCTATAGACATATAGACTACTATATCTCTTATGAACAGAGATGAAAAACTCTTCAAAAAAATTTGAAAAATTTCAAATCAAATTCAACAACATATAATATGGATGCTATACCAAAACCAATGTTTTTTTTTTTCCAGGAATGCACAGGCTGTATAATATGCAGAAGTATTAGTGTAAGCCATCACTCCAACAAGATAAAAAATATCTATTTGATCATATCAACAGATGCCAAACAATTATTAAGAAAAATCCAACACGTATTCATGATAAAAGTTACCACCAAACTGGGAATAGAGGGGACTTCCTCAACTTGATAAACATGTATAAAATACCTAGAGCAAACCTACTTAATGGTGAAAAACTAGATTTCCCTCTAAGATCAGTAACAAGGCAAGGATATTCCCCTCTTACCACTAGTAAAGATTCAGTACTTAAGAAGAAGTCCTAGCTAATCCTCTAGGAAGGGAAAAGAAAAGAAAAGATTTACATATGGGGAAGGAAAAGGTAAAACTGCCTTTGTTCAGAGACAACATGACTATGTATGTAGAAAATCCTAAAGAAACACGAAAAAAACTCTGGGAACTAGTAAGTGATTATAGCAATGATTCAGGATGCAAACTTCATGTACAAATATCAATTACTTTCCTATATACCTGTGTTCTATGAAAGAGAGAAGAAAAAGGCTGACAAGTCCACCTTGATGAGAAATGGCTTCTTAAGGGGACTTATGGACAGAAGTGTGTCTTGGGAGGCTGAAAAATTAGTAGATCTCCACAACCCCACCTCCAGTGAGACCTGTTTTGGGGCCCAAGAAGCTGGCGGGTAACTGCTGGAAGCCCACCCAGGAGGAAATGCTTGAAAATCATAATCCTATCTCTAGAGCAGATGAAGGACATTCATGGGTGTACTTAAGGGTGTGACCAGACAAAAAGAAAGAATATGAGAGGGACCTGTGCTCCAGAAGGCTTCAGGCCACAGAGAGCCATCAGCATGGTGGGTCTGCCCAAGATAGCATTGTTCACACTGCCAATGAACAATGGGAATTTGAAATTAAAAACAAAATACCATTTACATTAGTGCCCAATCTAACAAAAAGTGTACAGAATCTCAATTCGTATAAAACTCAGCTGATGAGGAGCCCGGGTGGCTCAGCGGTTTAGCGCCGCCTTCAGCCCAGGATCTGATCCTCGAGACCCAGGATCAAGTCCCACGTCGGGCTCCCTGCTTCTCTCTCTGCCTGTGTCTCTGCCACTCTCTCTCTCTCTCTCTCTGTGCTCTCTGTGTCTCTCATGAATAAATAAATATTTTTAAAAACTCAGTTGAAAGAAATCAAAGATGATCTCCATAAGTAAATTCCATGTTTACGGACAAGAATATATAATATGATCAAGATGTCAATTCTTCCCAACTTGGTTTATATATACAACACAACCCCAACCCAAATCCTAGCAAGTTATCACATATATATGACAAACTCATTCTCAATTTTACATGAATAGGCAAAAAAAAAAAAAAACAGAACAGCTGACACAATATTGAGAAATACAAAGTCAAAGGACTGACACCAACCAATTTCAAGATTTCCTATAAAGCTTCAGTAATAAAGACACAGCAGTATTGGTCAAAGAACAGAAAAACAGGGATCCCTGGGTGGTGCAGCAGTTTAGCGCCTGCCTTTGGCCCAGGGCGCGATCCTGGAGACCCGGGATCAAATCCCACGTCGGGCTCCCGGTGCATGGAGCCTGCTTCTCCCTCTGCCTGTGTCTCTGCCTCTCTCTCTCTGCGTGTGTGTGACTATCATAAATAAATAAAAATTTACAAAAAAAAAAAAGAACAGAAAAACAGATCTGTAGAACATAACAGAGCTCAGAATAAAACCCACACGAATACAATCAACTGGTCTTTGGCAGAGGAGCAAAGACGATTCAGTGAAGAAAGGCCAGTCTTTTCAAATACTGATGCTAGACAACTGGATATTCACATGCAGAAAATCTTTGAATCTAGGCATAGAACTTATCCCTGTTCACAAAAATGAACTCAAATTAGATCACAGAACTAAATATAAAGACAAATCTGCACAATTCCTGGGTGACTTTGAGCATGGCAAGGAGTTTTTCCATGCAACTCCAAAAGCCCAACGTATGAAAGAGAAATTGCAAGGTTGGACATTATTAAAATTAAGAACTTCTGTTCTGTGAAAGAAACCGTTCAGAGAATGAAGAAACAAGCCACAGACTGGAAAAAAAATATTTGCAGAACACGTATCTAATAAACGACACGTATCCACAAAAGACAACTGTTAAAACTCAATGATAAGGGAAAAACACAACTCCCTTAAAAATAGGCAAAAAATGGAAAAGACACTTCTGTAAATCTAAGACTGTTCTAAAAAGAAGTCTACTATTTCAAAGGTATCTAATGAGAAAACTGTCCAAAGAATCCAAAAAGACGTTTCTGCAAAGATGATACAAAAATAGCCAATAAACACACAAAAAGATAATGAACTTCATCAGTCATCAAGGAAACGTAAACCACAGCAACAAGGAGGTATCATGTCCCACCTTCTTCTAGAAAGGTGAGAACAAAAAAGTCAAACAAAAGCAAGTGTTAGCTAAAACAAGTGTTGGTGGGGCACTTCAGCGGCTCAGTTGGTTACACAGCCGACTCTTGATTTTGACTCAAGTCATGATACCAGGGTCGTGTGAGATTGAGCCCCAAATCAGGGTCTGTGTTCACAAGGAGTCAGCTTGAGATTTCCTCTCTGCCCCTCTCCCTCACCACTGCCCACCTCCCTGCTCGCTCTCTTGCTCTCTCTCTCAAATAAATAAAATCTTTTTTTAAAAAATAGGGTTAAAAAAAAATAATAATAAAAAATAAAAAAAAATAAATAAAAAAAATAAAAAATAGGGTTGACAAGCATACAGAAATCAGAAGCCTCACACACTGCTGGTGAGAATACAAAACAGTGGAGCCACCTTGGGAAACTGCTGGTTCTTCTAAGTGTTAAACACAGACTTAGCACTTAACCCAGCAATTCCGCTCCTACATACATGGCCCCCAGAAATGAAAATATGTCCACATAAATACCTGTATGTGAAGGTTCCTTTTTTTTTTTTTTTCATTTTGTATTTTTTTTTTTCTCCAGGTGGGGTTTTTAACGGTCACTTTCCCACACTCTGGATAATTTCTGATCCCACCACAAGGAGCCCTTGAATTGGCTAATGTGAGAAACTGGGAATGAAGACCCCTTTTAACTGCCATCTTGCCGAGGGAGTCTCCTTTTTTTTGGAAAAAAAAATCGAAAGGTTATTGCGTGAGCCTGGATGAATCCCACTCTCAACCCTCCACGGTCCGACCCACCCCATCTCACCTCATACCCGTTTTTGGCAGGGAGAAGCAGGAGTACGTGGTCCCGAATTCTCCTCCTTCACCTTGTTAAACACTAGAGGGAAAGCCCGCCATGAATGGCAACGATTCACCTTCAAGCTGCCTCCCTTCATCCAACGTTAAAACCCTTTGCACATAAGGCAACGTGGAAGCTGATGTTTTTACTCACCTCGCTGTTTTAAAGCACCATTATGAAGTCAGGTTGTACAGTAATTAACAGTACCTTTTATATATATCTCATATCTGTCATTTATATATATATACACACACACACACACAAACTGGAAGAGGTAACAGCAGCTTATAGAAATGGATCTTCTTCAAGGTTTCCTGTGTGGTAAGCACCTGAAATACTGCATAAAAGGGTCTTGTGTGATGTGTCTCCCTGCTGCTCATTGGGCTCTGTTCTGCATGACCAGGAATGGTGCTGGCAAGAGAGCTCAGCGGCTGGAAGGAAAGTCTGCTGCTGAGCGTCACTATTTTCCACCCCCTGCTTGTGCTCCTATCTGATCAGGCTAGAGAAGACAACAAAACATACATAGTTAGAAAAAACTCCAATATATAGATTTCTGTAGAATTTCCTTTTTTTTCCCTCCTGTCCTTCCTCTGCAAGGTATTGTTGCTATGTCCTGTTACTGGTTTTTGCTGCAATAAACCCTCTTTGTTTCAATCACAGCAAGAAACAAAAATCCAAACAGAAACCCCTCTGAAAAGAGTAGAAAACAAAAGGTTTTACCTACAAAAAGGGGAGGGGGAGACAGGAGGGACCTTGGTTTTGTTTTTAAAAAGGACTGAAGATTAACATTGAAAAATCAGGAGATGATGTGCAACCCTTTGTGCAAGGCAAAGCCCTCTGGTACTTCCGCCTCTGGTTTTGTTTTAAATTTCCTTTTTCTCTTCTGCGTGCGGATACTTCTCTCCATCTTCATGTTGTCAGTGTTTTGCTGTGTTTTGTGTTTTCTTGTTTAACTTTGTGTCACTACCTCAGTCTGCCCTCATGTCCCTTACACACAAACAAAACATTCCTTCAGCAGAGCGAAGAGGTGGCGGATGACCGGCACGCTCCACGACCGGCCCAGCAGTCTCTGCGTCGCCAAGTGGCTCATGTTGGAGACATCAGTATAGTGGACAGGGAAGCCAAACACCCTTTCCATTTTAGTGCACCGTAAGATGTCCTCTTTCTCATTCATGAAGACGGGGACATGCTGGTCTTTGCCCTGCTTTATGGAGTTCGACCTAGTAGTAATGGTCCTCACTTTGCTGAACTTGGCTATCCAGCCGTGCTCCAGACACTCCTGCAGCTCCAGCTTATCATTCACAGTGGATGCCAATGGCCTCCTGTTCATACCAGGAAGGTTCCCCCAGAAGTAGTGGGCCCTGTGTGCAGCTGACACTTCTTTGGCATTAATCATCATAGGGTTGGACTCGAGAATTCGCGAGATGTCCCTCTTGTCACTAATGCCCATGGCCACCACATTCTCAAAGAGCCGGAAGAAGGGGCGGTCATCTCCCTCCTTGGGCCGCGCATCATGCAGCAGGTGGTAGAACTCAAAGAAGAGCCGGCCAGTGCCCTCGTAGAGTCCTTTATGGGCAGGATTGATGATGGAGAGACCATTGCAAGGACTGCCCCCAATCACCAGATCCAATGGGCCCCACTCCTGGATATGCTTCTGCGTGACGCTGCAGACGTCCCCAACATACATGATCTTCCCCACCGTGATGGAGTCCTTGCACACCTCGGAGGCGATGTAGCAGTCCACCTGAATCCCCAAATCCTTCAGCACCAGAAGCCCTGTAGCAATTCCATCAAATAGAGACAGCACCCGGATGGGCTTCCTCTTCTCAGCTGGGACAGGCAGGTAAACCTTCATAGGGTCAAATTCCTGGTCGTGGCTGTTGGTGAAGAACATCTGGAGCCATGAGGGCCAGTCGTCCCGCTGCCGCAGTAGCCCGTAAGTGCCCTTGTGCCCACACATGTAGCAGTTCCGGGGGTCCTCCTTGATGGCTGCCAGGTGGCCCCCAGCCCCAATAAGAGATCCACACCCTCCACACAAAAACACCTGCAGCAGTTATTGTTCCCACACATGAGCACCTTGCCCCCCACCCCCCACAGCAAATGGTGTGGTAGGACTGGTAGCTGTCATCATCATGGTGATACGTATGCACACTCCAGGAAGCAGTTCTTACAGTTTTGGCACATTTCTCCAACAAAGAGAGGGTGTTCCAGGGTAACGTTGAGGCTCCCACAAGAGATGCAAATGTCCTCGATGTTCTGGCACTTCTGCCGCACTTTGTACACCAGCTGCTCTCTTGTGCGTTCATCAATGATCTTAGGCTTCTCAGTCGTACTCTTTCGGGGCTTTTTGGCTGGGGGGGGTGGTGCATAGGCAGCTGCCTCAGGTTCGACCCACATGTCTGTGTAAACTTCTTTGTAGGGGTTCTTCTCTTCTTTGGGTGGCTTCAGGCCCTTGGGGCCAGAAGGCTGGAACCCTCCGAGAGACCACTCGATCATCTGTTTGTTCTGCACCTCCACGGACTTGGCAGTGTCGCTCTCATCGCTGTCGTGGCACGCTGGGAACAACTTCCCCGCATGGCTACAGGCCACCTGCAGGACTTCATAGATGGCTTTGCGGTACATGGGCTGCTTGTTGTATGTGGCCTGGTGGAAAGCACTGCAGAAGGAGCTCAGCGGCATCAACTTCTCAACACACACCATCAAGAACTTGCCATCTCCAAACCACATGACCCAGCGGGTGCCTTCAGCTCCTCAGCTCCGGCCTGTCATCCACCAAGACACAATGCGGCCTGGCCACCAGGAGAAGCCCCGACGTTTCCCCCACACCAGCTCCCCAGTGCCAAAGCCCCGGCCGTCCTCGTAGGCCAGCTCATCATTGGCTGCTTTGGTGGTGTTCTTGTCCCCAGCATCTGCCCCCACGGGCTCAGGTGTGGTGGCCACAGTGGGGGATGCAGGGTTGGTGGGCTGCTGCATTGCAGGAGGACTGGCCTCCTCCACCTTCTGAGACTAGCCAGACCCCTGGTTTTCTTCCACAGCATTCATTACTGCGATCACCTTGGCTTTTCTTCTCAGCCCATAAGGCCACGTGCAGCCCCTCTATGTAAAGATTCTTAGCAGCATTATTCATCATAGGCAATAGGTAGAAATGACCCAAATGTCCAAAGCTGGATAAAGAGGTTAACAAAGCTGGTATATCCATAAATACTACTGGGCCATAGAAAGGTATGAAGTATTGCTACATATTATCATGTGGATTAAGCTAAGTGACAGGAGCCGATGGCAAACAAATCTACCCACCATATGATTCCATTTACATGAATTGTCCAAAACAGGTAAATAGAAACAGAAAGTAGATTAGTGGTTGCATAGGGCTGGAGTGAGGAAGGGTCAGAGGATGAAGGATTAGCGGTAGACAGCTACATGAGACAGGGGTTTGTTGGGAGGAGATGAAATTATTCTAGAATCGTGGAGGTGGCTGCATCACTTTGTGCGTACACTTCACATCCTTGCACATATACTTGAGATGGGTAAACTGTCTGATATATGTCTCAATAAAGTGGTTACAAAGAGTTACTATCTAAATGTTGATGACACCCCAATCAGAGTTGCGAGATTTCACAAAAGGAAATATAAAAAGACAGCACAGTTCATACGTCCACTAAAAAAATAAATAAATAAATTACTGTTTCTCTTAAGTTCAAATTAAACTGGATGCCTTGTATTTTATCTGGCAACCCGACTCCCAAGTCTATTACCTACAACCTAGAACTTACTAATTATCCTCAAGATCCACGTATCCAACTACACAGTAGGAAGTTCTACTTGGTTAACTGCCAAATAGCAAATGAACATAAAACTAAAATCACCTTTCTTATGAGAAGATATTCAATTATGTCAGAAGTGGTAGGTCAGGGCTTGTGCAGGTCTCTGGAGCCCTCTCTCAACCCCCGATGGCCTGGCATCAACAATCTGGTGGTTGGATTAGTGGATGTGGTGTCTAGGAGCTGAGGTTTAACCAACACGGGGGAGGAGTTTCAATATGTTGAGAAACATCACCCTGATGGTGAGGGCAGGCTGAGCATCCAACTCCCTTTCTCAAAACAAAAATCACTTTCCTTCCCTCACCCATGGGTTCATTGCCATTGTCTTGACCTGGAAATCTCCAGGCCCATCCCATCTCTGTAGCAACTAAATTTTACTTCTGAAAAAAAAAAACCAGTCTGATATCATCATTCTGCTGCTTTAACCCTTTCAATATACTGGCTCCTACCATGGTCAAATAAAGTCAAAGCCAATTAAGAAGAGGTCTCTACCTGGGCCCCTGGGTGGCTCAGTTGGTTACACCCCGACTCCTGGTTTGGGCTCAGGTCCTGATCTCAGGGTCGGGACCCCGGATCCTTCACAGGGCTCCACACTCTGTGGGGAGTCTGCTAAAATTTCTCTCTCCATCTCCCTCTGCACATTCTAGCACTTGTGCGCATTCTCGCATACGTGCACATGTGGCTCGCTTTCTCTCTCTTGCTTGTTGACATACTTGAAAGTGAACAGAATGGGTCAAAAGACACACGTGAAGTTTGCGTGTGATAGAGGCTGGGAGTGGGGGGCAGCTAGTAAGAAACATAGAATGGACTAGAGGGGCACAGTAAACATTAAAAGCACATTTTACAGCAATTACAGGAAGATCCTTGTAATAGTACACATGCTACTGTGCCACTTAAATGCTAGCAACATCAATTTGTTTACTCATTGCTTTTCTAAAACCAGGATATCAGTGACTATGCTTCCTCGCCACTTACTAGTCACATTTACTTTGAAAAACCACCAAGCTTAAAACTCAAGAGCTAGTGTAACTAAGACTTTGAAAAAAAATTAGTGTCCTTTTCTTAGTAGAAATAACAACCACCTATCACTACTTTTTGGTCTTTCACGTGCTATAATTTAATACTAAATGCCTGCTTGTATTTGCCTAACCTATGTAACTATCAAAGAAAGAAGATCTTCACTATTGTATTTGAAACTCACAAACCACCTTGTTAACATTATAACATTATAATTTCCATTTTATAGGAAGGAAACAGTGGCCACATTACAACTAAATAGAGACACACATGCATGCATTGTTTTGGGCATGTCTGTTTAATGGTTAAGGGGTGCTGATGAACACAACGATACACAAAGGTACCGTGGCAATTCCATAAAAACTAAATCAAGCACTCTAGTCTTTACATGTATTGTTAGGAAAAATGCCACATCTCAACTTTTTCATTTCTTGAGAGTTGCTACTGCTTGAGGCAGGCAAATTTCAGCCAATTTGATGGAAAAAAATGGACTAAGATTTCTTCTAGCCTGTGAAGCAAAAGCACATTGCAAGTGGCTGATTTTCAAATACTATACATCAGTAACATCCTTCTCTCGTGACAGACAACCATAGCAAATTCACCTGAGTTTGGTTTTGGTGCAGATAGAGCTAAGGCACCACAGGTATCAATTTCCTACAGACTCAGGTAAGACTCACATCTTTTTTTTCAGCATCCGGAGGACAGACCCGGCACTTGCTGCCTCGGGCGACGTGGACGGAGGCTCTCGAGCTGTCCAGGGACCGTCTGTCCGCCGCTCGCGCTGCCCTAAACACGAGCCGCTTCCGCCTGGGCCCCTGGGCCCTCGCCGCTGCCCCGCGGGAGCCGGACGCCGCCCCCTCCTCAGGCCCCGCAGCTCCTCCAGCCAGCCCGTCTGCCCGGAACAGTCCGCGCGGCACCCACGCTCCGGGAGTGCCGGGTCCGGGAAGCACCGCCGGCGAGGCACCAGGCCGCAGCGCGCAGCCCACGACCGGTCACTCCTGCAGCTCGGGGTCCCTGCCTGCGCCCCGCCCGCGGCCCGTACCTTCCTCAGCGCAGACATCCTCGGGCGCTCGGAGTTCAGCAGGCGCAGGGCGACAGGGCACACAGCCCGTCCATCCGCAGGGCTGGCCGTCAGTCCGGGGGACCGCGCTCGAGCGCAGTGCACGCTGGGAGCCCCCCGCCGGCGCCTGCGCACTGGTCGACCGGGAGGCCCCGCACGCTGGGGGCCGGCCTGAGTGCGGAGGCACCTGGGGAGGGGCCACACCCGCACCGGGGAGCCCAGGCAGCACCGCGCCCTGCCGTCCGGGGGTCCTTCCGCCCCACCGCTCCCCCGCCGCCGCCGCCGCCGCCACGCGCCCCACCGCGCTCCAGCCCGGCACACGCTCGGAGCCCGCCGCCGGCGCCTGCGCACTGGGCGCCCAGGAGGCCTGGCGCGCTGGGGGCCGGCCGGCGCGCGGAGGCACCTGGGGAAGGGCCAGGCGAGCGCGGGGAGCCCAGGCAGCGCCGAGCATGGCGTCCGGGGTTCCTTCCGCCCCACCGCTCCCCCGCCCCTGCCGGCGCGCAGGCCCCGCCCCGGATGCCACCTGTGGCGCGGGTCCCCTGGCGCTGGAGGCGGCGGTAGCCTGCAGCACGTGCAGCTCGCCCGCAGCCCCACGGTCCCAGCGCCGCCTGTGCGGCTGGTGCCAGGGCGACACGAAGGTAGCGCGCGTCCCCCCAGGGGCGGTGCCCCGCATCCGGAGGACAGACCCGGCATTAGCTGCCTCGTGCGACGTGGACGGAGGCTCTCGAGCTGTCCAGGGACCGTCTGTCCGCCGCTGGCGCTGCCCTAAACACGAGCCGCTTCCGCCTGGGCCCCTGGGCCCTCGCCGCTGCCCCGCGGGAGCCGGACGCCGCCCCCTCCTCAGGCCCCGCAGCTCCTCCAGCCCGCCCGTCTCCGGCACAGCCCGCGCGGCACCCACGTCCCGGGAGTGCAGGGTCCGGGAAGCACCGCCGGCGAGGCACCCAGGCGCCGCGAGGGACGAGGCCGCCGCGCAGCCCGCGACCGGTCGCCCCGGCAGCTCGGCCCCCGCGGCTCGCACCTTCCTCAGCGCTGACATCCTCGGGCGCTCGCGGTTCAGCAGGCGCAGGGCGACATGCTTTGTGGCCCGTCTGTCCGCAGGGTCGGCTGGCCGTCAGTCCGGGGGACCGCGCTCGAGCCCAGTGCACGCTGGGAGCCCCTCGCTGGCGCCTGCGCACTGGGGCCTCACGGGGTAAACAACCCCCACTGAGCCCTGCACCAGGCAGGGGGTTGAGCAGCTCCCCCAAGTGCTAACAACTGAAAATCAGCACAATAGACTCTCCCCCAGAAGACCAGCGAGAAGGACAGGGGAAAAACAAGTTATTGACCAAGCAGCACTGGAAAGTTCCAGGGTAAGACAAGGGACTTGCAGGATACAGAATCAGACGATATTCCCCCTTGTTTTGTTGTTGTTGTTGTTGTTGTTGTTATTTTTTATTTCTGTTTGCTTCCCCCACCCCTTTTTTCCTTTCTTTTTTTTCTTTTTCTTCTCTTTTTCTTCCTTTTTTCTTCCTTTTTTCTTTCTTCTTTTTTCTTTTCTTTCCGTCTTTCTCTCCTCTCTTTTTCTCCTTTTCCCAATACAACATGTTTTTGGGCACTCTGCACTGAGCAAAATGACTAGAAGGAAAACCTCACCTCAAAAGAACGAATCAGAAACATCCTCTCTCCCATAGAGTTACAAAATCTGGATTACAATTCAATGTCAGAAAGCCAATTCAGAAGCATTATTATAAAGCTACTGGTGGCTCTAGAAAAAAGCAAAAAGGACTCAAGAGACTTCATGACTGCAGAATTTAGAGCTAATCAGGCAGAAATTAAAAATCAATTGAATGAGACACAATCCAAACTAGAAGTTCTAATGATGAGGGTTAACAAGGTAGAAGAACGAGTGAGTGACATAGAAGACAAGTTGATGGCAAAGAGGGAAATGAGGAAAAAAGAGACAAACAAGTAAAGGACCATGAGGATAGATTAAGGGAAATAAATGACAGCCTGAGGAAGAAAAACCTACGTTTCATTGGGGTTCCAGAGGGCGCCAAATGTGACAGAGGCCCAGAATATGTATTTGAACAAATCATATCTGAAAACTTTGCTAATCAGGGAAGGGAAACAGGCATTCATATCCAGGAAATAGAGAGATTCCACCCCCTGAAATGAATAAAAACTGTTCAACACCTCGACATTTAATGGTGAAGCTTGCAAATTCCAAAGATAAAGAGAAGATCCTTAAAGCAGCAAGAGACAAGAAATCCCTGACTTTTATGGGGAGGAGTATTAGAGTAACTGCAGACCTCTCCACAGAGACCTGGCAAGCCAGAAAGGGCTGGCAGGATATAGTCAGGGTCCTAAATGAGAAACACATGCAACCGAGAATACTTTATCCAGCAAGGATCTCAATCAGAATGGAAGGAGAAAGAAAGAGCTTACAAGACAGGCAGGAACTGAAAGAATATGTGACCTCCAAACCAGCTCTGCAAGAAATTTTAAGGGGGACTCTCAAAATTCCCCTTTAAGAAGAAGTCCACTGGAACAATCCACAAAAACAGGGACTGAATAAGTATCATGATGACACTAAACTCATATCTTTCAATAGTAACTCTGAACGTGAACGGGCTTAATGACCCCATCAAAAGGCGCAGGGTTTCAGACTGGATAAAAAAGCAGGACCCGTCTATTTGCTGTCTACAAGAGACTCATTTTAGACAGAAGGACACCTACAGCCTGAAAATAAAAGGTTGGAGAACCATTTACCATTCGAATGGTCCTCAAAAGAAAGCAGGGGTAGCCATCCTTATATCCGATAAACTAAAACGTACCCCGAAGACCGCAGTGAGAGATGAAGAGGGACACTATATCATAATTAAAGGATCTATCCAACAAGAGGACTTAACAATCCTCAATATATATGCCGCGAATGTGGAGGCTGCCAAATATATCAATCAATTAATAACCAAAGTGAAGACGTACTTAGATAATAATACACTTATACTTTGTGACTTCAATCTAGCGCTTTCTACACTTGATAGTTTCCTAAACACAACATCTCCAAAGAAACGAGAGCTTTAAATGATACACTGGACCAGATGGATTTCACAGATATCTACAGAACTTTACATCCAAACTCAACTGAAAATACATTCTTCTCAAGTGCACATGGAACTTTCTCCAGAATAGACCACATACTGGGTCACAAATTGGATCTGAGCCGATACCCAAAGATTGGGATCGTCCCCTGCATATTCTCAGACCATGATGCCTTGAAATTAGAACTAAATCACAACAAGAAGTTTGGAAAGACTTCAAACACGTGGAGGTTAAGGACCATCCTGCTAAAAGATGAAAGGGTCAACCAGGAAATTAAGGAGAAATTAAAAAGATTCATGGAAACTAATGAGAATGAATATACTACCATTTAAAACCTTTGGGATACACCAAAAGCAGTCCTGAGGGGGAAATACATCACAATACTAGCAGCCATCCAAAAGCTGGAAAGAACTCAAATACAAAAGCTAACCTTACACCTAAAGGACCTAGAGAAAAAAAAAAAAAAAAACAGCAAATAGATCCTACACCCAGCAGAAGAGAGTTAATAAAGATTCGAGCAGAACTCAATGAAATCGAGACCAGAAGAACTGTGGAACAGATCAAACAAAACCAGGAGTTGGTTCTTTGAAAGAATTAATAACATTAATTAATTAGAGGTATTGAATAATATAAATGGTGAAGTAACCTCGTACTTGGAATTTAAAAAATTCTATCAGATGGTAGCGTGGAAAATACAGAAAGGAAAGAACAACTAGAAGGCTATAAAAGTGTAGGTTGAATCCAACAGATTTTGCCTTGGATATTTGGGTGATCATCCTACCTTAATCAGATTTGAAAGGTCTTTGAGACTGATTATTTCTTACCCCTTCTTGAAACATTGTGGGTAGTACATTTCCAAAGAAATTCAAAACATAAATGATAGATAGCATTTTCATGAAGATAAATTTAGAATAATTTTAAATACTGTAACAGAGTCTAGGTAGGAAAACAAAACATGTTAGTTATTTTAGCACAGAAAATTTGACAACACAGAAAATTTTACATGCAGGATTGGTTAAGCACATACTGCCTGTTATTGAGGAGTGGAGAAACCAAAAAGGAACACTGAGGTAACACACATACAGTATATATATATTTACCCTGAGAGCTGAAGTATGGTAGGAAGAGGATGTAGTTATTAGAACCTAATGGCTTAAAGGAGGGGCCCTGCAGAACTGGTGATATAGTACCTGCAAGCGGTGTGATGAAGCTGGTTCTGGCTTGGGTCAGATAACAGAGAACTGGAAACTGGAGCTGTGGCTGCTAGGTGTCTCCTTGTCCTGCCTCTCAGTGTGAATTCCAGTGCCTCCTATGGGCAGAATCTAACAGGAAGCTAGCTGACTAAACAGCATTATTTGCAGTATCCCAGTCCTAGTAGCATCACAGTAGAGAAGGGGGTGGTGTTGAGGCTGAGACAGCAGCTTAGTAAACCTTAATAGTTGTTGTCATCAAACTACTTGTAATGAGTTATTTCCAATAAAGTATATATTCAGGATTTTAGAATGAATCTAATTTCGTGGAAAGTGGCCTTGTTAATTTGCAAAGTAACAAACTCTAAAGTGCCATTTATCATTACAATTTCAATTTGGTAGTTCTTTGCTGATAGTTACAGTGGCAGGCCACTTGGACATTGTTTTGGCTTTTTAAAAAATCATAATTCAGAGAAAACTAATTCTGCTTGTTTTGATTTCTAAGACATGGGCTAAATGTAGTGAAATCAGAAAGAATAAATAATGGGCATGTAAGCTTGATGGACCCAAATCATAAACGGTGTCAGGGGATTTCATTTTATGGGTGGAAGCTGAAGACTGTTACCTGAATGGATTAAGTGTTACGTGTTTTCAGAATCAGGATTTCCCTTTCTATAAATTTCAAGTATAGGTATATAATCTCCGAGTAATGGTCTTTTTCATTATAATGCACCCAGTGCTGTGAGCATAACACCTAAATTATTTATAAATTACAAATTTAATCTTATCTGAGATGTTAGCTTTTGAATCTTTCTGCAGGTTACTGTAAACTCACTTTGTCTTTAAATCACTTTTAATGGAAGTTTTTGAGTAAAAATTTTAAAACATAAAATTAGTTTTTATCTAATATTTTCATAATGAAAGAATAAAATAACAGATGAATAACGTAGGTCAAGACATTATTTTAACCTAGGTTTAAGAAGTTATGGAATAACTTTTTTTTAAAAATAGTTCTTTTTTCTCTTTGAAGTTTTCAGACTTTAAATCTAACTTTGAAAATCAGTAACAATATTATCTAGTTATCTACATAGACATTTGGTTGTATGAATGATTTATATGTATCAAACGTTGATGATGGTCTAGTAGAAGTTAACCTTATTTTTTCAGTATTAGATTAAGATACTCACATGTAGTTCCCTAAGTCCTGTGATGAACATTTATTGTGATTTAACATAGAACCTAGCCTATGATAAACTATTTAGGAAAAACTTTTTTGAATGTCTCTTCCTTCCTAATATAAATCATAATAAGACTTACAGATCACATGTAGCTTGTTATAGATTAGTTATGCATATTTGTGATTTTTAAGACGCCTCCGAATTGCTTCATTTAGAAAAAAAAATTATTCACATTTAAAGAGTTAATTGATATCTTCCCTTCTACATATCTACCAATTTTGATTTGCTGGGAAGTTCTTTAAATTCAATCACAGATGACTTTGCATTTATATTCCAGCACCACTTGTTATCCCTTAAATATCTTCTGCATTTTTTGGAGCTTTTCAAATTGAGGCTCTCAAGATCTACTTTCTGTAACCAGTCTTTGCCTGAAGATATTCTACTTAATTTTTTAAAATATATAAATTTATCAGAAAACTCTTAGGCCCCATGAATTTCTTTGTTATAGTAAATGCCTTTCCTTGATGTTGTAGATGTTATTCAGTGAACCATTCCTTATTAACAATTCATCAGTTAATTTCTAGGATTAACTATTTTTTTTTCCATCTTTTCACTTGGGGAAGAAGTAGTAGGATTCTGTATTTTAAGGGAGAGTGCAGAAAGGGATATACACTTTTTTAAGAGGAGAAAAACATGGTTAAAAGACATTTTGAATTGAAGGAGAGCAGATGGGTGCCTCTTTATTTGTTGAGTACATTCTTTCAGAGCAGTCCTTTTCATCCCTTTTGGTCTCAAGACCTCTGTCTCTACAGTCATGAAAACTGAGAGCTGTTGTTTATCTTCTACCAATATTTACCATATTAAAAATTAAAGCTTGATAAATGAGTCACTTGGGTGACTCAATCAAACATCTGCCGTAGGCTCAGGTCAGGATCCTAGGGTCCTGGCATAGAGCTCAATGTCATACTATTCAGTGGGGAGCCTGCTTCTCCCGCCGCTCCTCACCCTTGCCTAAGAGTGCCTGCCATGTCCCCCAACTCAAAATCTTTATTTAAAAAACTTGATAACTATGAAAAATAATTCTAAAATCAGTTGATTGTAAACCCTTTAATGTTAGCTTATGTAATGTTTTTATGAAAAATAATTATAAAATTAAAAAAATAGATCTTGAGTATCTCTTTAATGCCTCTCTTAAGAGGAAACTTCAGATGTGCTCTGCATTCAATCTTCCATGATAACATACTTTTCTACAGCATCTGGGAAAACTCCACTGTTTTTGTGGTAGAATGAGGAAGAAAAAGACCATCATATTAGTGTTATTATGAAAATAGTTTTGATCTTTTGAAATGATTTTGGGGTCCCTCAAGGGTTCCTGGACAACACAAGGAAAACTCCTGCCTTAGTATATCAAGCCTAAGCCAGCAAATTTGAAGTGTTTGCAGACCTTTTTGAAGTTTAGTTCTTCGCTTGTTGGTTTTTTTTTTAATTTTTTAATTTTATTTATTTATTCATGAGACACACGGGGGGGAGGGGCAAAGACACAGGCAGAGGGAGAAGTAAGATCACGCCCTGGACCGAAGGCAGGTGTTAAACCGCTGAGCCACCCAGGGGATCCCTAGTTCTTGGTTTTAGATACTCTTTTTTTTTTTTAATCAAATTTAACAACTTTAAGATCTAATGTTTAATATGGTGATGGTAACTGGTAACACTATATTGTGTAATTGAAATTTGCTGAGATGAAGACTTAAATGTTTTCATAAAATCTGTTAGGTGATGATGTGTTAATGAACCAGATGGGTGGAATCCTTTCACAGTGTCAAATCATCACAGCATACACTAAATATCTTCCAGTTTTGTCAATCATACTTCAATAAGGTTGAAAATACACAATGAAGAAAAGCATTGTAACACCTATTGCACAACAGTATTTAAATATTTCCCATTACTAAAAGGTTTCCCCCCCACAACCTTTTTTTTTTTTTTTGAGTATGGAAGTGGGGTGGAGAAGATAAACTAGAGTTATTAGTATGTTGTTGTAATGCTGTACGCTGAAACACATTTTGTTAAGTAAGACATTAAGTTATACTGAGCTAAGATTTGGTGGGCAGAATCCACACAGTGTCATAGACTCCTATTCTTCAAGGTTCTGGCCTGTAAACTTTTAACTGTCCTGGAGTTAACCTGGGTGTAAATTAACTGTCATTAAATAATATACCATTTACTTGAGCTGGAAAAAAAAATACCCTTTTTTCTTAAAGTGAGACTTTGACAAGGAAAAAAGTATGTTGATATAATTTTTTTTTTTTGATGCATGCTCCTTATCCCCTGCAGAACAGGTAACAATTCACAAAGCCATCGCTTTGAAGAGCAGTGGTGTAGATCACTCTGCCCTGCTCTGATGTCCTCTCATCCACCTGTCTCAAATCTTATCTACCTCTCCAACCAGACTAGTTATCATAATCAATCTCATGTAACCACCTTCCAAGCAACCCAAATCTTCCAGATACATGCATAGAAGTATTCAGTTTGGGGCAGCCCAGGTGGCTCAGCGGTTTAGCGCCACTTTCAGTCCAGGGCCTGATCCTGGAGACCCGGGATCGAGTTCCACGTTGGCTCCCTGCATGGAGCCTGCTTCTCCTTCTGCCTATGTCTCTGCCTCTCTCTCTCTCTCTCTCTCTCATAAGTAAATAAAATCTTTAAAAAAAGTATTCAGTTTGTATAATAATTTAGGTACAGGGAGTAGTAAGTGGTGAAAAAGCTTTTAGAACTTGGCCTTCTGTGATTGGGTTTCTGCAACTTGGTTGTAGCCTACCTTTGGAAACTAGAAGGATTGAGAATTAACTTTCTGTATGAGAGGTTTGGAGGCACAGGGCTGATTGCCAATAGCTTCATTATTTTGAGGCATAATCCCAAGAGCATAAGTGTGACAGAATCTGCAATATTTTTTCATCTCTTAAAATTATTGCAGCATTTTGAGAATTGGTATTGATTTGGTGGCAATAATGGGCATCCTGAAACTTAAGTTTTTATCCTTTTTTCTGTCACCAATTAGTTTTATGGCGTATGGATAACTCTTACGACTATCTCTAGGCTTGTTGCCTACTTGGCAAAATTAAAGCTGAGTCAGCAGGGCATGAAGGTTCATTCTTTTCCTCAAGCTTTAAGATTGTGTCACTGTCCACTGGTGAACCAGAATTGTAGACTACCAACGTATAACATTTCATTAATCTCAAAGCTCCTTTGAGGAAATAGTCCAGAAATTCATCTAGAAGTAACTTGGGATTCTTCCAGATTCCTGGGGCCAGTGCACTTCTTTAAATTTTACACTTTTTAGATCAGTAGCATGGAAATTGGCCCTCCTTTCAGATTTCTCTAATTTCTTTATAATTTTACTATACCTATAAAATACCTAAAGAGAATGTATCTGAGAGTTTTTGAAAGGCTAGTTTTTGTTACAGGGATATGAGTGATGCTGCTGACCTCATATATTATGTGAGACAAGGTTTAGCTTGCCCAATCTCATGGATTTTGAAGGTGAAGCAAATATATGGCTTTTAATTAGCTCTGTGTTTATAGTTTTATTTTTAAATTCTGTGGGTTTTTTTTTTCTTCACTAAGTAACAGTGAATACAGACCAATTGTTCTTGGTTACTAATATATATGAGTATTATTGTGCATGAGTTTAAAATTGATACGCCATCATGTCATGAAATCAGTTAAGTATGGGTTTTCTAATCTCCACCCCCCCCCATGTGACAGGATTTCAGCAATTAAAATTATGTAATGGGGAACTTTGGTAATGCTTTTCCAAAGTCAAGATGTTAATTTTGCATTTCTCATTCTGTGCTTAATAAACTAATGTATATGAATCTGTTTTAATTTCGTATTTTACCGGATTTTCCATTGTTATTTTTGAAGGTTTTCATAGACTAAAGTCTCCTAAGAGATATAGATAGATATCTACACACACACACACATAGATAGATAGATATCTACACACACACACACACACACACACACACAATTACATTTTATATCAGGGTACATTTTTTTTATGGTCTTTTCCCTTATATGTGCTTTGAAAACCATTGACTGTTGAAGTTTCATAATAAGTGGTTAAATAGTATTAATATTTTCTAATTTTTAAAAATGTATTTTTAAGCCTTATGATTCTGCAGATGACTGGTCTGAGCATATTAGCTCTTCTGGGAAAAAATACTACTACAATTGTCGAACCGAAGTTTCACAATGGTTTCCCAAAAGAGTGGCTTGAAAGGTATTTGCTCTTACTCATTAAAAAATACTTATTATTCTTGACTACAGCTTAACATCTTAGAACTTTCTCAGCTTAGGTTTCTTAGTGAAACTCCTCATTCCCCCCTTCAATTGCAATAGTTGGCCCATTATGTTTTCTATAATTTCTCTTTGCTTAAAAAAAAAAAAGAAAGAAAGAAAAAACTTGGATAAGTCACTGTCCACAAGGACCTTGTAAACCATCAGTATATTTAAGATTTTATATCAACCTATATTATCATTTATAATGAACATTTTCATAATTTAAAGTATATTAATGTTTCCTTCATATGTGTAGAATTAATATTGGGGAGTTTTGGTTGTAGGGTTTAATGGTGTTATAAACAATTGCTATAATGCTATCACTGAGAAACATTAATGTTCTGTTAGCTATGTTTCATCTCCCATACCAGTTGATATTATGGCTATGTTCAGTTCTTTTATTTTCCATATAACATTCTGTTGAGCATTTGGTCAGAAGTGTCATATGTAAACTCATTGTACCTGATGTAATTTTTATGAGTTTATCTATGTTTTATTTTTAGAGAACAGAGACAAAAAGAAGCAAACAAGATGGCAGTTAACAGCTTCCCAAAAGATAGGGATTACAGAAGGGAGGTGATGCAAGCAACAGCCACTAGTGGGTTTGCCAGTGGAAGTAAGTATTAATTTTTTTTTTCTTTGAAACAACATGATGTTTAATTCACTCCTATAGTTTGTATGTTTATATCCATATGCATAGCTGTTTACATATGTAAACTAAAATAATGTAAATGTATAGTTTCTTTTATGTTAGATCTGTCTTCCTAACCTCCACCATTTTGTTTCCTGAAAAGGAAAAGAGTTCATGGAGGATTAGTACACGTATGTTATTCTTCACTACTCATACTGGCTATGATGCAGTTGAATTGGTGGAAAACAAAATCTCATATTGTGGATTGACTCTTAAAACAGGAGTTGTTTGGGTTTTTTTTCCCCCCTTTGCTGAATTGTGTCCTGTTAAACTGGACAGTGAAACTTCTTCCAAAACTCATTGAATGTTTGAATCTAACAATTGAATTGTAGCCACACACAGATGGTAACATTAAAGTGTCTCTTGGTGTTTTGTGTTTATCAGTGAGAAACTTTTTTACCTTTTATCTGGGAACTGATTACATCATCATAGATGTGAATAGCATCTCTATACTGTGAGCATACCTTAAAGGTTTTTGAGGTCACATTTTGTCTAAGTGGGACAATATGAGTAATATGCATTTATTTCTTAATTCAAATTAAATTTGAATTTGAAGCTTTTAGTAAAGGTCCTCTATTCCCAGTGGCTTCCTTTTGCCCAGAATAGAATTTAAATGCCACCATAGACTTCTTAGGCTTTTTATTAGATTTTGAAATTTGGAAGAATTTTTAAGATGTGTTCAGGGAATTCTTGGACATCTTCTTCCTGTAACTTACATAGAAGGTTGTATTTGGTCTTAGCAAGACAGTACTGCTTTTTTGATGGGAAAAGTTTTAAGATGAAGCAGATAGTAAAGTAACATAATTCTTCACTGAATTTTTAAGATATGTTCCTTTGAACATTTAATTTTTTTGTACTAGTGAAATTGTATTTAATTCTTACAAAACAATGATTTAGTGTACTGAAGTAAGGAAATTAAAACTATTTTTGAGACAGAAGACTTGGGTCCTGGTTCCATTTTACTTAATATCTTGAATAACTGTTACTTCTTGCAAACAATCAGAAATAAGGTAAAGGTTTTCCTCTCCAGGTTTAAAAAAAAAAAAAAAAAAAACCGCACCCAGCTTGTAGTAGTTCTGTCTGAACAAACTGCAGAAGGATATTGAGAAGATATGGTGGAGGAGTGGCAAATGGTTGTAAAAAAAATAGTCACTTTTTTTTTTTTTTTTTTTTAAGATTTTGGGCCAGGCCTCTCACTTAGTGGGTGATAGTTCCCAGAGAGGGAAAAAAAATAGCCTAGTGCGTCAGCTTTATTCTTTCCAAAATACCCTATCATTTTAAGTCTCTTCTCCTCTCTTGAAGTAAATGGAAGTAAATAAAGATCTGATGGAAGTATTGATGAAAGTGAAAGTAGTGTTTTTTTGTCTTTCTAATAAACCATCTTTAAGGAAATAAAATCAGAATTGTGTTTTTAAATTGTGTGCATCTTTTTCTTTCACAAATGAAGGAGTTCCTTCTCTTTTTTCTTTGTAATTTCAAAAGTGAAGCATGTTTGTTACTAAAAAATAAAAAGGGGATTTTTTTAATTTCATGAGCCAAGAACATTTGGGGACATACACTTTTTTCTGCGTGTATATAAATGTGTATTAAAACTACATATGTGTGTGTTTTACATAATGGCATTATATGTTACTATTTTTAACCTTTTTTTGTTCATTAATATTTTGAGGAAATATTTCTGTGTCAGTTTAGAAATCCCTGTGTGTTAAAATTACATGGTTTTCCTTTTTTTTTTTTTTTTTTTTTTGATGTGCCCTCATTTATAGGTAATCATCTGTGGATACTTGGGTGGTTTTTATCCTTTTCCTACTGTCAGCAGTGCTGTGATGTCTATCTTTGCCCATTACTTCCTTAGTCACATTCCTAAAAGTGCAAATGAGGAGTCAGTAGGTCTCTGTGTGTGTTGAAGTACAGTCATGTGTCTCACTTTTTCAGTTTTAAGTGATAATTAGAAAAAAAAAAACCTTAGCTATATTTCTTTTTATTTTTCCTTAATTGGTCAACTGAGTTATACCTAAGTGTGGTAGTAATGAAGTCATTGAGTCATTTAAGTGCTTAACTTTTTCTGTCCAAAAAGTATTGGCAGAATTTTCCCATGTGTCCAGCACATTGGTGTTCATGTTGGGTAAGACCTAAAGCTTTGCAGTTTGAACTGCTAATACAAGGTATGCGTGTTGGTGGGGGTGGGCAGATTGAAAGATTTTATATGAAAGGAGAAAAAGGTAGAAAATCAATTTATTTTATGCACTACAGCAAATAATGTTATCTAGAACTTGACCTTGAAAACTTTATGGATAAAATTTTTAATTTGGTTTTACTGCTACTAGATTATTTTCATTGTCTTTAATCTGTGCCTTACAGAATTATTGCTCTATACTTAGAGAAACCTTAACTTGGTGTTTCTCAACTGTAGCACCAATGACATTTTGGGTTAGGTGATTCTTTGTTGTGGGTTGCTGTCCTGTGTCTTAGGACATAGAGTACTGTACCTGGCCTCTACATGCTAGATGCCAGTAGCACACCTCCTCTCTTCCAAGTTGTGATAACCAAGAATGTCTCCTTACATTTGCCAAATGTCTTTGTTGTGGAGGCGGTGTGCAAGTAAAGTCACCATGTTAACTGTTTCGTCTAGAGTTGTGAATCATAGAAAGCTGTTGTAGCTACAGCTTCCTTAGTTCCTATAATGCTGCTGCCACTGTAAAGCTTACAAGTGTCTGAAGAAGTATCAACTTTAATTTTCATCTGAATACATTTGCTTGATACTCTTTGACTCTAGTCTTACAGAAGTGAGATTTTTTTCTTGGTGTCCAGGAAATAAAAGTTATTGGTAATCAAGTGACAGGATTGGTGGGAATTGGGTATGGTATTATTTCTGTTTTATTCCTAAACGTTTCTGTTGTAGCAGTATTCTTTTCAGGAAGAAATTGTAGAATAAAATTTAAGTTCCTTGTGCATGCAAATGGATAGTTTACTGATGAGTTAATATCATGCAACAGATGTTTGTATTTTGCTGTGATTAGCTCAATCTGTTCACCTTTTTCTGTTAAGGTTAATATATGTGTAACTTACAACACTGAATTTCATTTATTAAGTCAAAGACTTTGTGTTTTGATATAACTAAAGCTTTTTGGCAGTAGCCAGTACATTCTGTTTAGTATAACATGTAGGAGTTGTACGCTGAAGGTTTGGAAACTGACTTGTAGTTTAAGCATACTTCCTTCTTTGTGCTGTCTTGGTTTCTAGATTCAGAGGAACCATGAATTGGGAAAAAAAAACCTAAAATACTCAATGGGGAGGGCATCTTTTGGTAATATTATTATTACATATGTGCTTGAATCTTAAGATATTTCTCTACTTGAAAGTTGTTTTAAGTTTCAGTTATTGATTAGACTTATAATTTTGGTTAGAGATTTTTTGATAAATTTTATCAAGATTGGAATTTTCCTTATTTTTTTGTGGAAGCAGAAGTATTTCTGAGGTTTAAATGTTTTGTGACCAAATTGGAAGAGGATGTTTTTAATATAACTGGTAATAGCAAGTAGATTTTTCTGACTATGCTGCTGGATGTAGGCCTTCTCTGTTTTCAGATAGCATTATCTATAACTTGAGCTTATTACTAACTTGTATTGTTAGCATTTTCAAAAATATGAACTGATTTAATTACTGATTGCACAGTTCATCATAAATTCAGCCGTCCCATTTAAAGCCCTAGCACAAACTACTTTAGAGACCACTAATTAGCTACTTCAGTATTCAGAAAAATCAGGCTAATAAAGCTAATATTCCTTTGCAGTTGAACCACTGTGGATAATTCAATTATTAGAACCCATGGCCCATATTTTCAAAGAATGGACCATTTGCTTTTTATATTTTTAAAATACTTTAAAATTTTTCATTTGAGTGAAACGTTAAAACTCCATATATGGACTGTTTGTTTGTTTGTTTTTTTCCAGTGTTTTGTTTGAATTGTGGTGTGGTTCTAAAGAATCCCCAAAAGCTCATAGCTCATTTGAAATCTGAGTATAGATTACTTAGAGTTGAGGCTAAATATCCTCTTTCAGTATTTGCTGGTGGTAAAACTGCAGATACTAACTGGGCTTGCAGTTTTATAACAAGATATAAGTATGTTGCTAAATTAGCTGATGTTATAGACAGGATTCTAACGTAATCTTTTTTCTTCCCCCTTCTGTCATTCCAACATCTCTTTTTTCGAACTGTGAACTAAAGTGGAAGACAAGCATTCCAGTGATGCCAGTAGTTTGCTCCCACAGAATATTTTGTCTCAAACAAGCAGACACAATGACAGAGACTACAGACTGCCAAGAGCAGAGACTCACAGTAGTTCTACGCCAGTACAGCACCCCATCAAACCAGTGGTTCATCCAACTGCTACCCCAAGCACTCTTCCTTCTAGTCCATTTACGCTACAGTCTGATCACCAGCCAAAGAAATCATTTGATGCTAATGGAGCATCTACTTTATCAAAACTGCCTACACCCACATCTTCTGTCCCTGCACAGAAAACAGAAAGAAAAGGTATGCCATTATTACTAGATGCTGCACGTTGAACTGTAGATTGAGTTTTTTTTATTATATTACAGTATCTCCATTAGCTTGAATAAGACTCTTAATTATAAATTCTTTTTAAAAGTCTTTTAAATGTTACTGCGTAGATTTAGGTCTAGAGTTAGCCATATTTAGCTTTTTCTTTTAATTTTAATTACTAAGCCTTAGCTGTTTTGCCTTTGACACTTCGAAGTCAAGTGCTTATTAATTTATAAGTTAGTAATGGTTTAAAGTCAAAGGACTGTCCCATCATATTTGTGTAAAAGTAATTTTTGTTTTTTGTGATAATTGTCATGATGGTTTAGTTGAGATATTGTCTCAATTTTCTGTTAATTAAAATTTGATATGAATAGAGACCTTTTAAAACCTGTTATTTCTGCACAACATGCAACTATTGGTTTCAGTTTGTGAATAAGAAAACTGTGTCCTGGGCCAGAGGACAAAGAGTCTTAAAGTCTGAATTAGAACTTAAATCTGAAGGGTAGAAGTTAACTTCAGAACTCCAATTGTGTTTATCCAGCTCAGTGCTGATAACCGTAGCATGTTAAAGGAGAAAAATTGTGGCTACAACTACTCAGGAGATAACATACAACAGAAGCAGAGTGATGAGATAATAAGTTTATTTGCACAGACCACTCACAATTCTAAACTTAACACATTATAATGTGTTTTAAGAAATGAAGGAAATTAAAAGACAATAGGCAAATAAATTATAGGCAGACCCATTAGCAGCCTAATTAGCAGATTAGCATGAGTAAATTCTGAGAAACTTTTAAATGTCCTGTGGGTTTAAGAGATGTTACAGGGAGCTAATGAGTCTTTAAGCTTTTAATCTATGGTTTGATTCATTATTTCACATTGATTTAATTTGCTTACAAAGGGTTCTCATAGATTTCTTTGCTGCTTGTTTTCTTTTATGCATGTTATTTGAATTTCTTCTGTAAGTACTCATTCCATATTTAAACCACGTACTTTGGGCCGCCCGGGTGGCTCAGCGGTTTAGCGCCGCCTTCGACCCAGGGTGTGATCCTGGAGACCCGGGATCGAGTCCCACGTCAGACTCCCAGCATGGAGCCTGTTTCTCCCTCTGCCTGTGTCTCTGCCTCTCTCTCTCTCTCTCTCTCTCTCTCTGTCTCTGATGAATAAATAAAATCTTTAAATAAATAAATAAATAAGCCACGTACTTTTGTCATCTGGTGCTTAATGCATCATAAACAGATCGTCCCAAATGTTGTCAGATTCCCCTAAGATAATTTGTACCAAAATCCATATGTTGAAGTCATATTTACCCTGATGCAGAATTAAATTTGTAAAGAGAATTCTTGAGGGAAATCTGAATTAATGCAGTAATTGTTAATGTGGTAGTACTTTCTAAAGGATGTTAACGGTTTTTCAATTTTTATAATTTTGATTATTTAGTCACAGAAATTCTTTTAAAAATCATTAAATCCTGTGGCCTTTTAAAAGTCTTTATCTTGGGGTGCCTGAGTGACTCAGTTAAATGCCTTTGGTTCAGGTCATGATCCCAGGGTTTTGGGATTGAGCCCTGCAACCCTCTCCCTGCTCAGCAGGGAGCCTGCATGTCCCTGTCCCTCTGCCCCTCCTCCCTACTTGTGCTCTCCCTCTGTCTCTCACACCTTTTTTTTTTTCTCTCATACCTTTTTAAAATCTCAAATAAATAGAATCTTTTTTTTAAAAAAATATCTTTATCTCATTTCTCTCTTGTTAATTTAATTCTTAGCTCTTACCTCCTTTTTGAAATTCTTTCCATCACTGGCTTCTGGAATAATGCTATTTTTCAATATTCTAGTTCTCTTCTTGCCCCCTAAATAACCAGTATTGTTCATCCTTTTACTGTTTTCTTTTTTTCTTGCTCAGTATGTTCTCTTTTGCCAGGCAGTCTTATCTACAAAAGTGACTCCCAAATCTTTATTTCTGACTCCTACCTTTTATCTGCTTTATTTCAATAAGGACTTGTTGTGTCCCAAATGCCTCCCTTTCCCCACAGCTTATTCTCAGATTCTTGGTAAGTAACTACACTGTCCTCCACTGTTTCTTGTTCTTTAGAATTTGTCCTCATCTCTGTCTACTGACCTATCAGCAGATCTTGGATTCCGCCTTCTCTATCCTTTCTCTGGTTGTCGCCACTACTATGGAAACTCCAGGCATCTCTCTTGAAAAAGCCTTCTAATAACTGTTCTGCATCCTTCCATCCACACTATTCACTGACAGTTGTTTCATTATAAAATTTAGATTGGATTGTGTTACTTCTAATACTTTTCCATTATCCACAGGATACGTCCATACTTCTTAGTGCCTGACAGTCTGCTTGCAGCCTGTTATATCCTGGGCATGTTATATCCATTCTTGTTGTGAGCTTTCGCTGAAAAAGGACATGCTCTAACATTCCATCCTGTTGAGCTCTTTAAGAGGCAGCTCCAATGCCCTTGGGTTCTCAGCGTCAGTTATGCTCTCTTAGTCTGTGTTTCCCAAACCTCTCCCTGTTATATTTATTTATTATTATAGCACCTATCATATTGTAATTTTAGTTGACTTAATTAAACTGTTTAGAGTTAGGTATTAATTACATGTTGAACTTGGTTCACCTATACTACCTTCTCCCTCCATGCTTCACCATTCCTGACAAATTTTTAAAATATCATTAAAAAATTTCTTTTAAATATTTATTTATTCATGAGAGAGCGAGAGAGGGTGGGGGGTGCACAGACACAGGCAGAGGGAGAAGCAGGCTCCATGCAGGGAGCCCGACATGGGACTCAATCCGGGGTCTCCAGGACCACGCTCTGGGCTGAATTCTGCGCTAAACCACTGAGCCACCAGGGCTGTCCAAATACCATTAAAAATTAACTGTGTACCAGGCTTGGTGCTAAGTGTTTACTACATATTTTAGTTTATTTTTTAAGACAGTATTGCAAAGATGGTGTATCTTTTAGATAAGAAGAACCTGAACATTGCCACTGTTTAAGTACATGATGTTAGAGGCAGCTTCTCCAAAATTCATGTTATTTCCATAAAACCCTAGGGTAACGAAAGACACAAATCTATATATTTTTTTTTAATTTTTATTTATTTATGATAGTCACAGAAAGAGAGAGAGAGAGAGGCAGAGACACAGTCAGAGGGAGAAGCAGGCTCCATGCACCGGGAGCCTGATGTGGGATTCGATCCCGGGTCTCCAGGATCGCGCCCTGGGCCAAAGGCAGGCGCCAAACCGCTGCGCCACCCAGGGATCCCGACACAAATCTATATTAATTTGAACCCCAGTAATTAAAAATTGGTAACAAATCCTAGATGATTCCATTTTAATACTACAAAGTATATTTGCTAATCACAAACTTTTTCTAAAACTTTTACATATGGTAATTTTAAACTTACAGGAAGAAACTTGGTTACCTTGCAGTTGACTATTGAAATAGGAAAAATTGTATAATTTTCCCAAGTATTCCTTGTGTATAAATGAAGACTACTATTTTCAAACTGTTCATTAGTTGGTCTAAATTTGTGAAGTGTCCATTAATTTGAAATATTTTTTTTCTCTCAGGCACATCCATGTTCTTTAAGTTAAGCCTTTTTATTGACTGTTATCAATATACTGATTTCCTTGTTTGAGTTTTCCTTAACAAATAATTTATATTAAAAGGCTGATGATTGGGTAATATCAGACTTTTGGACTCTTGGTTGTAAGTGCTAATAGTATGGCTAGGCTCTATCTGGGGGTGTCCATGGTAAGATGCTGTGTTAAATAATAGCAAGATCTTTGTCATTATGACCCACTGCTCTATCCCTAGTTCTGGAAAAAATAATAGACCATCAATACTTGTAGATGGATAAGTAACAGAGAATGGTAATGGTGTGTGTGTTAAGGGCTTGGAAAGCACTTGCAGTAGTTCATGGTTTAAGAAATGGATTTGGAGAAAAAGAAAAGTATTATAATTGTTGTAAACCTAAAGATTTAGATCTGTTTAATGCCAGTGTGCCTTTTGAGAAGAAGCAACTAAATTAATTAATTTAAAGGATAAATTCAAAGTCTGTGCTTGCTTGAGAGACAGAGTGTGGAAAATCTGAAGCTCTGGTTTTGTAGGAAACAATCCTGGTGTTAGGTAGGGTGAAACAAGGTCAGGCATCTTCTTTTAGATCTGTATTTGTTGTTAGGATAACATTTGAACATCTCTTGGCATATTACTTTATTGGACAACCATATAACAGAGTGATAGAGACAATGATATACTTAAACACCTAAAACTTGGTTTTTATCAGTTGGTATCCCATTAACCATTCCTCATATATATATATATGTGTATATGTATATATATATTATTTATTTATTATACAGCGCAAGAGAGAGAATATGAACTGGGGGACTAACGGGGAGAGGGAGAAAGAATCTCTAGCAGACTTCCTACAGAGCATAGTGCAGAGCCTGACAAGGAGCTTGAGCCAAAACCAGGAGTTGGAAACTGGAACCTGGATGAGAAGTCATCCAGGAGCCTCTTCAGTCCCCCATAGACTGTTCTAAATTGTATCTAACTCTACCCTTTCTTCCAGATTCATGAAATGACAAAATAGGCAGGAAACCATTGCTTTGGCCAAATAACTGCCAGAGTGAGAGGAGTTTAATGACCTTAATTAATAAGTTTCTTACTTAGTAATTTTAGAGTTATGATTTATTAGCATAAACAAACTTGAAAAGTAAGGCAAAATAACCAAAGAAGCAGACCTATTCATTGAGTAATGCTAATCTGCTGAGGGCTAGTTTGCATCTAAATCCTTAATGTGGTTACTTAATTCCGCACTCAATCTAACAGGAGGGGGGATTAGTCATTAATGTGAGGTGTGAGTCACTTGGAATAAACTTTGCTTTTGTGTCTTGATGGTATGTAGACTGAGTGAAATTTAAATGAACCTGAAGATTTCAGTATGCATTAAGGCAGTACTAGCCTTTTATAAGCTAGTGTAGTAGGTCATTAACTAACTTGAGTGGGCCATGTTCAGCCCTCGCTCCTTTGCTTTACTTTATAATAATTTTTAGGATTACTAAACTCTTCATGAAAATTAGGAAAACTGGTTACAGATGTGTTAGTGACTCAAATTTTTTTTAAGATCTTAAAAAATTTATTTGACGGAGTAAAAGAGCACAAGCAGGGGAGAAACACCCCACCAAGCAGGGAGCCTGATGCAGGGATGCAGGGCTGGATCCCAGGGCTCTGGGATCATGACCTAAGCCAAAGGCAGGCATTCAACTAACTGAGCCATGCAGGCCCCCCATGATTCAAATTTTGTTGAATAACTGAATACGTTAGTAGAAGAATTTAGTCTGTATTAGTCTGTAACTTTAAAATTATGCTAGTTAATCTAAGATGGCACTTTTAACAATGGGACGGGGGAATAGCTGTGATGAAAGAATATACTATTTATAATTTGAGGGGTGGGGAAGGGCTTTTTAAATCAAGATCCAGTATGCCTTTGCCTTTTAAAAAAAAAATGTTGATAAATTTAAACACAAGACATATCTCAAATTGGTAGAAAATACTTGCAACACGTATAGCAATATGTTAAGGATTCATTAAGAATACATCAAAATAGTAGGAAAAAAGACAATCTAATAGAAAAAATAAGCAGTAGATATGAACAAGCAGTTATAGAAGAGGAAATTAAAATTGCCAGCCTTGGCTTACAGCTATAAAAGTTAACTCAAAATGGATCAAATACCTAAAGTTAGGAGCTGAAACTCTAAAAACTCTAAGAAGGAAACGGGTGAAAATTTCTGTGACATTGGATTTGGTAGTGATTTCTTAGATGTGACACAAAAAGCACAGGCAACGAAGGAAAAAGATAAAACGGACTTCATCAGTATTAAAAGCTTTTGTGCATCAGAGGGCACTCTAGAGTCAAAAGGCAACCCATACAGTAGGAGGAAATAAATTGTAAATCCTATATCCAGTAAAGGATTAATATCTAGAATATATGAAATCCTATAACTGAGCAATTAAATGAAACAAGCTAGCTCAAAAATGGGCAAAGGACTTGAATAGACGTGTTCTCCAAGGCCAGCCAGTAAGCACACAAGGCATTCAGCATCAGGGAAAGCAATCAAAACTACAGTAAAAAAAACATTTCACACCCATAGGATGATTATTATGAAAACAAACAGCAATGAAAATAAATGTTTTTGAGGATGTGGGAAAAATTAGACCTCTTTTTTTTATTTTTATTTTTTAAGACCGCTTGTACATTGCTTCTAGGAATGCAAAATGATGCAGCTCCTGTGGAATACAGTTTAGCAGTTCCTCAAAAAATGAAACCTAGAATTACCATAGGATCAAACCATTCTGTGCTTGGATATATAACCAGAAGAATTGAAAGCCAGGGAATCAAACCGGTGGTTATACACTGATATTTGTACCATTGTTATTTAAAATAGCCAAAAGATGGAAATGGTTCAGGTGTCCATCAGCTGTTACAGGTTTTAAAAAAATATATATTAGCTAGACATACAGCCTTAAAAAGGAAGGAAATTCTGACGCATGCTGCTGTGACATAGATGAAATTGAAGACCTTATGCTGAAAGGAGGTAGTATAGTGGCTACTAAGGAGTGGGATGATGAGCCCTTGTTTAATTGGTGACAGAATTTCTGTTTGGAGAGATGAAAAGGTTTTGGAGATGGATAGTGCTATGTGATGTTTGCACAACAGTTTGTAAATACTTAATGGCCCTGAGTTGTAAACCTAGAAGTAGTTAAAGTAGTAAGTTTTATGTTATATATATTTTAGCAGGCTAAAAAATTTCAAGAGAAAGATTATCAGTGCATATTGGAAATTAAGATTAAAATAAGATTTTTCACCTTTAAGATTAGTGACAGTTAACAGCTGGATGTGGGGAAGCACAATTGGTGGGAATGTGTATGTCGGTTATTAGAGGAATCCCTTTAATAAAATCTGTTAAAAGTTTCAATACGGGGATGCTTGGGTGGCTCATGGTTGGGCACCTGCTTTGGCTCAGATCGTGACCCCGGGATCTGGGATCGAGTCCCACATCAGGCTCCCTGCGAGGAGCCTGCTTCTCCCTCTGCCTGTGTCTCTGCCTCTCTTTCTGTGTCTCTCATGAATAAATTTCAGAGTATGTTTATCCTTTACATGTATAGCATAAAGATTTCCTCAGTTGAATAAAAAAGCAAGGTGCAAAAATATATCTTAACATATTTTACATCACCATATTTCTGTACGTTTGTAAAATGCAAAGAAAAGGTTCTGGGTGGTGGATATGTGATTTAACATATTCATGAATTATCAAATTAAAAATAAGTGAAAATCACAGATTATATACCAGGTTACTGCCACC